>NC_044205.1:2075913-2150711 GCF_900880675.1 Sparus aurata | reverse complement strand
TGTTTAAGCGTATGGCCACATTCGTGGTTTTGGCCGGAACCGTCATATGATGTTCATTGATGGCTTGGCAACTTCTGGGATAGTTTGCCCTGACCTCATGTTGTCCAAAGAAGGAGCGGGGCCGGCGTCTTGGGTTATTATCAGTGACCATAAGACGTTATTGACCATGTCCACTTGAACGTCCAGTCTTGCGAGAACATCGCATCCGACATAGACTTGATGTGGCAGATTCAGGAATGACCAGAAAGAGATGTGTCAGACTTCTTTGGTTCCACTGCACCTTAGTGCGCAGACACCCTCAGCCATCCAGGTTGACTGTGGTACTGGGTCTGAAGGGAAGCGGAAAGTTTATGTACAAAGCAAATGTTTGGGTCATTTTGCATCAATGTCTCGTACAACTTCCGGCTGATGGCCGATTTTTCGGCCCAGAGGGCCAGGACCACATCATCGATGTGGGCGTCCTCAAGCTTAATGCCGCCTACGACCTGTGGGCAGAAGTCGTGCATTGCAGATGAGTCTGCCAAGGAGCACAAGAAGTTATCTCGGGAAGCCAAAGCTTCTCTTCGGGGCCACATCAAGGATGTTTGACCCTTTTTGTTTGTCTCTGTCGCTTTGCTGGCCTCTGCCGTTAATCGCTGGCCCGATAGAGCCTCGGGGGCCCGCGGCATTTGCGTCCAGCCTGTAGCATTGGGCTTTAATAACCCAAGGAGCGTCAATGGGAAGAGGTTCGCGAACCTGGGCCCAAATTTTCAAGCGTTTAAAGTCAATGAGCGGCTCAAATCGGTTGAGAAGGTCTTTACCTATTAGAAGAGGGATTGAGTCAAAAGGAGACACATACACGGGGTGTACGAGATTCATTGGTCCAATAGTGAAATTAATCACTGCCCGAGTTGTCAATGTGGTACCTGTGGGTGAGTAGGGTTGGATTTCAAGCGAGCACTGCTGTAGCTTCAAGTCCCGGTTGGCTTGGTGTGCTAGCGCTCTTAGCTTATTGAAGAGTCCTGGTGACATCAGGGTCACATCTGCACCCGTGTCGAGGAGCGCTTCATGTTCAAGTTCGTTTTCGAGCGTGGCAGAAAGGTAAAATTTATGTGCGACCCCCTTTTCCTTGAGGTTACCCAGAAAGTGGTGGAAAGGTGGCTCTCCCTGAAAAATTGGCGGACCTTTAGTGGGAGGAGTCTCGTTTGCGTTTAGTTGGACCACTAGGACTGCACTAGAGGTGGAGTCTTTATGCCCCTGGCCCGGTTGTTCCGGGGTGTCATTCTGGACCCCTGGACTCGGGTCAGGGGACAATGCGGGCTCAGGTTCATCAAGATCATGACCCCCCTCCTCCTCCACCCCCACGTTGGGTTGGCAGGAGGAGGTTTCTGGAGGGGAGGGAGCTGACTCCTCAGGGGCTGTTATGCGAGTAACCACTGAGAAGAGGTCAGCTTTCTCCTTGTCCTCTTTGCGCACCTGTTCGATCACTCTCCGAATCGCGTCTACGTCTTCTTTGTTTATGCCAGATCGGTCTGGCCTACTGTTGACATGACCGCTTTTCCCGATTTCTTTCCTATCGGAGGGGTTTTGGTGTCGAGTTTCATTAAAACCATAATTTCGAGGTTCGCGCCTGTCAGGCTCTCTGTTGTTATAACTCCGATTGCCCTTCCACTGGTTAAAAGGACGCCGTGTGTCACGAGAGTCGGAGAAGCGGTAATTTGATCCACCTCTTGGGTGGTCGTAACCGGCAAACCGGGGCTTTTGTGGGTGTCTCTGATCTGAATCGGATCGGGAGTATCCTCGATCTATTGGAGGTTTGGGAAATTTAGAGGAGGTTGCGGCGGACTCGGGTGGTTCGGCATTTGGTGCTCCTTCTAACTCCAACGGCGGGCCTTTGGAGGACACGCTTAAGATGTTTGTTTCAGGGGTTTTGACTAGAGCCTGTCTTTGTTTATTGAAACCTTTCGTAGCCATCTCACGTAGTTGTCGGCTAGTGAGGGTCTCGGGGCAGGCCATGACACCTAGATGGTGACTAGTTGAGGGATGGAGGTTTTGCACGAACAATGACTTAAAGTGCAGTTCCTCCTCCATCTCTGTCTCATTCTTGGGCCCGAAATAGGCTTCGTGGAGTCTCTCATAGTACTCTTGAGGGGATTCTTGCCTCCCCTGCTTGACAGTCAAAGCAGCAGTTAGGCCTGTTTTTATCGTATAGCTCTTAAACTCATCTATCAGTGCCTTACTGAGGACCTCATAATTGTTTTTGACACGGGGGGTCTGTCGGTCGATGAATTTATTGACTTTCTGACTAGAGGTCCCTCTAATTAGATAAAGTCTGTCGTCGACGGTGGCATCTGGGAATCTTCCCAGATAGAACTTGATGTCTTCTAGATATGCTTTGGTATCATTTTTACCGCCTGCTTTGGGTTCATAACGGGTTATGTTTCGCGCGATTTTGTCTAGATCCCTGTCGGAAGGGGCTCGAGAGTGATGCACTCTTGAGACAGAGAGTGGCTGAGGGGAGGAAGACCTTTTGCCTCGGTCACCCAGATCCCTATCGGTCCGAGTGCGAGCACCGGGATCTATTGGTGACATAGCTCCTAGAGACAGGTCTAGTTGGGCGCCCCTGTCATACCTGTTTCCTTTGGCTTCTTCACTCGCGTGGGCCCTGGCGGGCGCCTTTGAAAATGAGTTATACTCAAGGGAATGTTCTAGTTCCCTTTTTACTTTATCAAGCTCTCTTTCTTTCTCTCTTTTATCGAGTTGGAGGTCATGGAGCTGCTCTCTAGTTTCTCTTAGCTCTCTGTTTGCGTCGTGACGGAATTGATTTTCATTTTCTCTGGCTTTCTCCCAGACTTGAAGCTTAAGCTTCAGGTCCTCAATTTGCTCTGTTGCGCTTTCAAGTTCGCGGCTAATATGGTCAGCACGTTGGGTCGTTACTGTGAGCTCATATTCGGTTTTATCGAGCTCCGCTCCTTGAGCGCTGAGGACTTGTTTTAGGTCTGCGTGTTCGTCCTGTAGTTTAGCATACTCATCCTCTTGTGCTTTTAGTTGGGACTCCACCTGGCTAATGTGGCCATCGGCCTTATCTAGGGTCTCTTTTGTTTGTTTTAAAGATTCATCTGATTTGTTTAAGGCCTCATTTGCTTTAGTTAAGGATTCCTTGATCTCCTCACATTGCTTCTTAAGGGCTTTGTTTTTTGTTCTCCTGGTGTCTATTTCAATTGATGCTTGTTGTAACAGTTGGTCGCTGTGTTTCTGCTGTGCCAACATCACTACAAGCAAGCTCCCCATCATTTTCTCTTTGCTTTTTCCTTTGAGCTCTTCAGTTAGAGCCTGACATAAAAGGGCATCCATCATCCCTGGTAGCTCACTAGTGTCGGTTTTTCGGACCATGTCTGCATAATCGGGTAGCAGGTCTGAAGTGAGTTCTCTTATTACAGCCTCCAAGCTGTTTAAAGCACCCTTTGAGCCCCCAGCTTTGGGGTCGTCAGTTCCTGCCATGATTTAGCCTAGGCTTTTTACAACAAAAAAAAAATTCTAGAATTCAAAACCAAAAATTCAAAAAAAAGAAATTCAAAAAATTAAAAAAAAATTAAAAATTTTGGAAGTTGCAAGTTGTTTATTTTATTTATCTGATCTGAGCCTTTAATTTGAATTGTTTTTAATAAAGAGTGGAGCTTGCTTGGCTATTTAATTCGAAGTTCAAACGGTGGGGTCTAAAGTTTAAAAGTCTGAAAGCCGGTGTTTTAACACACAAGCTAAAGTATTTAATCTGATTGTAAAGCTACTTTGATATTAGTTAACACCTTAATTGTTGGACTGGCATACGTGGAGCATATGTCAAAATCAAATTTCGAGGATTTCAAAGAAATTAAGGTTTAATCAAATTTAGGTCAGGGTTATCCAATGAGTAAATTCCAATTTAATTATTTGATTTCCTTGTGGATTCACTTGTAGTAAGTATGGCAGTAACAAAGGCCTTAATACTTCAGTTTACCAAGTTAATGTTTAAGAGTTTAGCCAGTTAAACTAAAAATCACAGTCCCATTAACCAAGTCAATCCTCAAAACAGATTAATTAAATGTATTTGTTGTCATCACAATCTTTCATTAGTGATAAAGATAGAATTTGTTTCCAGGGAGTCAAGCACAGAGAGAGTTATTCACACATTGAGATGCCTTCCTACAGTTCCAACAGCAGATGGCGTTATTCTCGCAACTTGGGACGCTTCGTCCCTTTTAAACAACAGAGGGCGCTGTTTTCACAATTTAGGACGCTTCGTCCCTTTTAAACAACAGAGGGCGCTGTTTTCACAATTTAGGACGCTTCGTCCCTTTTAAACAGCAGAGGGCGCTGTTTTCACAATTTAGGGTGATTTACCCAGGTTGAGCAACAGGGGGCGCTTATCGTTACTTCTTGGGTGAGTCGCGCAACAATAAAAGAAGTTAGGAGGCGGGCTCTTTAGCTCCTCCCACTGATATACTCCCCTCAGGGCAGAGGAGTCTGATTCACTGTGTTCTGGTCTCTGAGGAGAACACTTGCATGCACAAATTGCAGTAACAGCAGCAACAGCAGTAGCGGCAGAATTTCACTCTTCCACACAATGGCAGCCTTTGGGCGCGGCGGCCACAAGCACTTGCATTTCACAAGTAGTTTTTCAAACAACTTTGGTAACTTTTACCTAGCAACAAGCAGTTTATCCACTTACTTTGGATTTCACAGTTTGGCTGGTAGAGGGTCTCTGCGCCTCTCTTTTATCAGCCAAAACACACTGTCTTCCTGACAGGATTGTTGCCACAGCCAACAATTTTGGTATTACACTACACAGAGTGATACCTTTACGCACAACCTCTCACTGATGATACAGCTGTTCCCCACTTGGTTAGCAACTCCAAGTTTTTTAGGGAACGCGAGGGTCTGAGTCCATTAATGTCCCTGTCGGCGCGCAGCGGATATTAATAAAACTTCAGGAACGATCGTCCAATGCTGTCGTCGCGCAGCCACTGGATCTCGCCCAACCGGTTCAATTCAAGTGTACAGCGACACTTATGCATGCAAAAAGGTCATGGATCTGGTTACCAGCATCCAGACAAACAATAGCGCGCGGCTGCTTTGGTCAGCCTTTCAATTCACTGATCTGTTTACCAGCAGATTCTGGTTAATTCCAACATGCAGCGATGTTGGAGAGCTCTTAATCACTCACGAATGACTCAGCATCCGTGCACATTAATTTCGTTTCGAACAGCACAATCACGGCTCCGCGGAGTTTTATGCTCACACACAATTCAGGTTACATATGCAGTTAAGAATATATGGTCAAGTATCGCATTAAATCACTCAGTACACCGTCAAGTGGCATTAAACAGCCTGGGTTCTGATTATTACAACCAATGTTTTATCTGTGCACATTCATTTAATGTGGGAAAACGTGGTTTTAGGTGGCCTCACACGGACGGCACCATATAAATATGTAGGAGACACTACTCTGATAAAAAGGGTTAATTAATTGCTGGTAATCAATTGTACTTTAGACGGGGCACCACCTCCGATGATTCTCTGTGCGACTAGCTCGGAGGGAACTAGCCAGAATATTAACTGTCCAAGTTTGGCTTGAACACAAAAGATCAGTCTCGAATTGATCTGTTGAATTTCAATTTGCTCCTATTCTGAAGTCATGAATTCTTTCCACTATACCGTCGGTTTCCCACCTCAAATTAAAAGAGCACAGACAACGACATGCGGTTAAATATGTTTATTTACTAAATAAATGCAGAATAAAGGATGTGAAATAAAAATTCAAATATGTGACAATATTAACAGAAATTGTGAAATAAAATGAGGACAAGATGAATTCTAAACGATGGTGGGTTTTAGTGTAAGTAACCGGTAATTTATCACTACGAATTAATGTTTATTCTATTGAGGCGATATGGCGAGGTCTTTGAATTTGTGAGATATATCTATATATATTCGAAGCTTCCACAAACACCAACTCTGATCTCATTCGAGTGTGACTCTTGTCGTGTAAATGTTTAGCCTACTTTTATTCGAAGAGCGGGATCCCGGACTCTGGACGGCCGGGAGTAGCTTCGTCTCTGTGCAGGGAGGCGGCGGCGGTTTCAGAGCCGCTGGAGAGCGATGCCGTCTCGGTTCACCTGAGGACAGCTCCTGGCCCAGCAGTGTTCTTGCTTGTGTGCGCTGGAGGCGGTCGGAGACGATTGGATGCTCTTTCTCCTCTAGGCTGTGGATTTCTTCACGGCTTCTTGAGCAGTTAACTGCACCGACTTGTAATAATCACGAGTTCTGGTCAGAGTCTCTTTCTTGAGCTGATATTGCGGAGCTCCGAACATATATCGATTAGGTCTTTGTACAAAAATAACGGGGAAAGAAACGCTGGCCTGGCGAGTCCGTCTTAGTTACTTAATACAAAACAAAAATAGCTTTTCTAGCTTACTGAGTTGCAATACTTGGCGATATAAAAGAATACAAAAAGGATTAATCTCGTTCTCGCTTTGATTTTGGAAAGAAGTTATTTTCAAAATAACTGCGCGTTTCTTGGTAAGAGTTCTGGGAGCAACTCAAATCTCCGGAGAAAAAGTCCGGAGGCGCGAACAAAGCAAAGTACGGAGATTAAGTTTGAGAATTATAAGTGTAAACGCGTTGTAGAAAAGATTAAACAGGTAGGGTTACGAAAAAGAAGAAGAAGGAAGAGTGACGTGAAGTCTGCTCTTTTAACACTTACGCTGAAGGCAGAATTGAGGGCGGACTGTCACGTCACTTCCTCCGGTGACGTCACGGCTCATATTACAGCTGATATTGCGAACTTATTACTTAAGGAAATATAATAACGCTGTAACGTCTCAAGATCACGATCGACTTATTCACCTAAATCCACCATGGTCTTTACATCAACCTTTGTTACATAAACATGAAAAGAACATGACAGGAATTGCCTAATAAAGTAAAAAGGGGAGTCATTGGTTATAACAAGACCCACACACAATTGCATACGATTTTAGCAGCACTGATGGCTTAAAAACATTTCGAAAAGGTTAGCTTAACTTTCGGTACAAGAATATATGTTGGAGGTAGGTAATCATATTTATAAGTACAAATATAAAGTCCATTTGTGTCAGAAACTCTCCTCTTAACTATATCCGGACTTACCACTAGGTGGAGCTGTGGCTCCATCACACTTTCAGAGATTAAACCTGAATTTACTAACTGTAGTTTCCTTGAACTTAGAAAACAGGGGGAAAAAGTATGTTTGGGTTATCATCCAGCTGAGTAAGGATATTTTGTCCTGTAAAAGATGAGATTACATTAAATACCCTTTTAGCATTAAGACAGAAATCAAGGCTCTTCCTTTCTCCTGTTTGGAATGCAGAAAGACTCGGGCTGGGTTGAGTGTCATAATTCACACGTGTGGCACTTTGATGGCTCGTACCAGATGTGGAGGGTATCTGTTGATGACAAGTCTGGTATAACAAATTGGGACCTTGTTTTTCTCAGTGACCACTGCGCCCTGAATTATCAACAGCCCGTCAAAGTGAACAAAATCCAGATGTAAAAGGAGACCTTTCTGAGTCTCGAATGTCCAGTGTCCTGTTAGCATAGACCCTATATAAGTCAGGTAAGAGGGAACTTAAGGTGACAAATGGTCGTCTTCCCACTCTCAGCGGTAATCCTTTGGGGTCTGGCAACCCCCCTTTGTGAACTCAGCCAGCAGTCCCTTATCACAAGAAATGTTTATTGCCCAGCACATGTTGTTTAACCCACCATCAGAGTGTGAATGGAGGGAGGGGGAGGAAGAGAGTCAGGCCATTAGGGTGTCAGAGAAAGTGGATCAGAGGGGGTCTGTGTGGACCTGAAGATCGCGTCTCCTGTGATATAAAAGAGGTTAAAAAGGGACATGTTCCTACAAATGTCATTTCCTGTGTCCAACATATGGTGCTGTGACTATGACTGTATATTGGCCTATGTCTTAATGGCTCGACTCTTATCAAACATGTGAAATTTGTAAAAACCTGTGGTATTCCTGGTCAAATTCAGTTGTGTTGAAATAAAGAAGCTTTTCATACTGCTCCAGCCTTGTGTCCGCTTTTGACTTCAACCAGATTCTACCAAGTGTAACACATCTGTGTGTGTGTGCGTGTTTTCGACACACAGGAGTGGCATTGTACAATCAGGTTGGAGTGTGCCTTGCAAACAAAGGCATCACATTTGTAGCATGTCAGTGTTGTTGCCGTTGTTGGGGGGCTTAGCCTGGGCCAGTAGCTGAGGCTTGCAAACTCCTAACCAGACTAGCAGAGGGTGATGAGTTCCAACCAGAATCAACAGACACATGTAGGCTTTGAGACAGACCAGAGGGGTATTGCACAAAACCAAGATAAGGGATTAAGCCGGGATATGTTGGTTATCCTGGCTGAATTTAGCCTAAAGTCGGTTGCATGAAAGCAGGTCAAACTTAACCCGGCCAAGTTACTAAAGTGATTTATTCTCTGCAGATAGCCTGCTCCAGACCAGGCTAACAGCCAGGCTAAGATTAATTCTAGAGATTCACCTGTATTTCCACTGTCAATCCTGTGAGGAATTAATGTGTTTTACAACATGTCCATGGTCTTTCTAAGTATGTTGCATCATTTGAATTATCCTGCATTAAAATATTACATATATATTGTCATTATTCATTTCATTTACATCTGTTGGCTGTTTGTAATTGCAACAGTCTTTTTATATTGATTCAAGTGGTAGTATTATTACTCGGGCCAAGTGTTATATGCTAATGAAGACTGCTTTTCAAATTGCCATCAGAGGTTTCATAAATATGTTTTATTGCAGTAATTGAGATAAAACACAGCTGATCATACATACATACATACATGCATACATGCATACATACATACATACATACATAAATACGTATATACATACATACATCCAACTCTCATTCACCTGTTCCCTCTTCACAATGGCTTGACCTTTTTTGGGGGATGTACTGGATGAGGATGCCCTAATCCTCAGATGAGCATTTAGGCATGAAAGGGTCTTCTGGGACAGGTCAGACCTATGGGGGACTAAACCTGACATAAGTATGAATAAATAAATAAATGCATAAATAAATAAATAAATACATAAATAAATAAATGCTGAAATAAATGAATGAATAAATAAATGAATGAATAAATAAATGCATGAATAAATATATAAATAAATACAGGAATAAATAAATAAATGCATGAATAAATAAATAAATAAATAAAAGTATAAATAAAAGAATAAATGCTTTTTGTTTATTTCTACATTTCTGTTCACCTACATTTATTTATCTCTGTATTTCTGTGTCCATATGTTAATGAAGTAGGAGGTCCTAACCTCAGTCAAGAGCATGATTGGTTACAGGAGTGTGCTCGATGAGGGTCTACTACTTCTGCCTTCGTAGCGGCGCTGATTCCTGTACACTGTACAGGAATGTTGCTGGCTACCAGCAAGCCCGCTCAGCTAACTGTTAGCTGCAGTTGTTGACATTTGTTATTCATGTAGCTCTGGTTTATAATGAATTTGACTCGCATTAATTTTAACTTGGGAGGGTCCCAGGTGTGCTGGTGGTGTGGTTTGAGAATCCCATCTGGAGAGAGAGGGGTCCTTGGCCATGTCCGCTAACCAGGAAAAACATTCTGCTCATCGCTCCAAGTCATGTATATGTGTATTCGTTTTGACGTGGCTAGAACACTTCTATCCACACGGAGATGCCGGGGCTGCGACCTGCAAACCACTGTTAGATGAGCGCTACAGAGCACAAATCGTCCAAAAGTGCGTTGTTGGATCTTTTAGGGGTGGAGCTGAACCCGAATACGGTATTCCGAAAGGCACAAATAACGTGTTTTTTACGAATACTTATTTCGAACAAATACTTTTAAAAATATTTGTATTCAGGAACAAGAAAAACATCATATCAAAAAGCTGTGTTTCCTCATGAGACCGCAGTACATGCCCGGATGAGTGAGTGAGTGACGTTCAGGAGTCGGGGGGGGGGGGGAGTAAAAGAGGTGACTGACACAGGCTGCTCCACACAGCATCTCTATTTTTTTTAAAGAGATTTTAATACCTTAACTGGGTTCCGGAGGTCGTTTATAACTTTCGGGAGGCGGAGTTTGATCGGGAGATTATTCCATTACGCTGCATTAGTATTGACGTCTGCAGTCGGGTGCTCTCATGTTCGCTCTGTTTACGTAGCTCTGTTAGCTCGGTAATTTAGACAATAGGCTGTTGACAACGTTAAAGTTAAGTTTGGTTAAAAAGGTTAAAACAAGGCTTGTGTAGTTGTGTCGTATTGTATACACTTGTGGGAGTTATTTGGTACGTTTAAGTTACTCTGTCTTTTGCAGACAGCAAGATGTAGGCTATAGGCTAGTTAACCTTAGCATAGCTTCCTGTCACTCATTAACTTAGCTGAAACAGTAGTATATACCATGTTCTATTGCGCGTGCGTGTACACAATTTATGATATGATTTATGTCTGTTTATGATATAATTTATGACTGTTTATGGTCTAATTTATGACTGTTTATGTCCGGTTTTATGTCTGGATTTATGTCCAGTCAAATGGTTCTTATATTGTTGATGTTTACTCAACCTCCTCTGACCCCATCCTCTGAGCTTCCCACCTGTGAACTGCACGTCTTGTGTGTGGGGTGTGTGTGGGGAGGTGGGGGTGGGGGTTGCAGGCTCCTCTGCAACCACCCATTCACTGTGATCTTGGGAGAGTGTGTGTGTTTAATTTGTATTTCTTAGATGTTTGCCATCTTTATGGCAAACAGGTGAAATAATTTCAGTGCCAAATGTGGGAAGGAAATGGGTGCAGACAACATCTGTGATGGTCTTTGAAGGCTGACAACTGGTGGAGGAAATGACTTTGTCTGTGGTGTGAGACAGTTAGTTTTTACGCATATACAGTAGACCCCCTGCTAAAGTCGTGATACAGGAAGAAATCACTTTCCCATGCTGGCACCTAAGTATGTGTGATGGTGGGGAGTGTGTGGTTAATTTGTACTGATCAGAGGTTTGTCACCTTTATATGAGACAGGTGAAATAATTTCAGTGCCAAATGTGGGAAGGAAAGGAAATGCCTGCAGACAACGTCTGGGGGTGTGAGACAGTAAGTTTTTACACATATACAGCAGACCCCTGCTAAAGTCGTGATACAGGAAGAAATCATTTTCCCGGGGTTGTCACCTAAGTATGTGTGATTTCATGGTTCTTGCAGACACTCTGTCTAAGCTAGATGATTTTATTTTTATTAGTGTGTGTGAAGACAGGGAAAGGCTGATTGCTGCCAGAGGTCGCGAAGAATGTGAACGCGAAAAAAAAATCAGCCATACCTGCTCAATCTTGAAGAGCATGACTTATGGTTCAAAAACATTTTTTTTATCCAGTGGTGTGACTGGCGGTGTCTGCAAAGGGTGTTTAGAGAAATTGATGGAGCAATCAAGCGAGACCGAATCTACAATTATTATGAGAATATTAGAAAGCGCCTTGTTTTTGATGATATATCGCCTGGCATCCAGAGCAGTCTCCTGCCTGCCTTGTGTAGGCCGAAAATCATCAGACATACCGACTGCTAATAACAAATGGTAGGCATACTGTAAATAATTTCAGTTTGTAATCATGTTTACAGCTACAGCTGTGTGTTAATTTCTGATCTGTCTCTAAATGTGATGTAATTTATTTTTTTCAGAGTACAGTCCTGCATCTCCACTCATTTTGGCAGCAGACACTCCAGCTCCATATAATCCGGTTTGACCCCCTCCTTGGTCACCTGTATCATCTTCTCAGCAATCGCTTCCTTGGGAACCTCTCACATCTACTCAGCAATCGCCTCCTTGGGAGCCTCATACAGCTACTCAGCAACCGCCTCTTTGGGAGCCTCATACATCTCCTCAACAGTTTCAGCCTTGGTCGGCTCCATCGTCTCCTGCACCTAGCCCGGATCCGGTGTCACAGCCATCATCTTCATCTCCATGTGTTCCGGCTCTGCTGGTCTAGACCCCTCCATCATCTCCCCCTCTTTTTGACACACAAGATCTGATTGCCATTCAGTCGGAGAAAGCGTTGTCTGCTACCTTTATAGACAATGTAAACATTATTATTCTACACCTGCTCAATTTAGTGGTTTATAAGTACCTCGAGGAAATCTGTTACGGTTGTCAGATCCATCACCCCAGTCAGAAACATCACGACTGTGTGTGGGGGGTCCCTGATGATTTCTACGAGAACAACTTTGATCAGCTTACAGAGAGACTGTGGAATGAGCGATTTATTTCGGCCATTCAAACATTCTTAACTACAAAGGGAATCTTTGTTAATGATTTTAGAATCGAAGGGGCTGCTGAGGCCATACTGCACGAGCTGAAATCAGTAGCGAGGATCACAGACAAAATCACCAAGATGTATGAGACAAAAATTGGCAATGACTACATAAAAACTGTGCAACTAAGTGTTATTACCAACTTCTGGGAAGGGGAAGATCATTGATGCAACTTGTGGTCGTACATGACATTTTTTAATTTTTTATTCTTTTCTTTTTTTTTCCTTTTTATTTTTTTCATTATTAACACTTTCTTCAAAGTGTGTGTGTGTGTGTGTGTGTGTGTTTAAAAAACTTGACCATGTTTTTAATGGTTACTATTATTTGAAGTTAATGTTTGATATTTTGTTTGACTTTAAAATAAAAGCCTTTGTAAGAAGCACATGCATGTCATTTCTGTCCTATTCTTAACATGGAAAGTACGATGCATTAGATTTATCACGACCCTGCTAATCCAGGAGGTCTCGGAAGTGTCCACAAACTTCGCAAGGCTGTGAGGGATTCTACGGGGGTTGCTCCTGCGGTATCAGACGTGAAACACTTTTTATTGGGACAAGATGTTTATACACTTCATGCCAAAGCAGCTAGACATTTTCCCCGGAACAGGGTTTTGGTTAGCGGTGTTAACAAACAGTTCCAAATTGATTTAGTAGATATGAGTGAATATTCTGACGAAAACGATGGTGTGAAATTTCTGCTAATGTGTATTGATGTGTTCTCTAAATACGCGTGGGTCAGATGTCTTAAGAATAAATCAGGCATTAATGTTACAAAACCTTTCAACAACATACTGGGTGAAGGCCGTATACCTACAAAACTTCAAACGGACGCTGGCACAGAGTTTTAAAATAAACACTTCAAACAGCTATTGGATCGGTATGAAATCCAACATTTTTCAACATCAAACGAAACTAAGGCCAGTGTGGTGGAACGTTTTAACAGAACCTTCAAGAGTCGAATGTGGAGGTATCTATCGTCTGTAAATTCACGTAGATATGTGGACGTGATTCAGGATCTGACCGCTTCCTACAACAAATCTCATCACAGATCGATAAAAATGGCCCCTAATGCTGTTAATAAACACAATGAGAAAACCGTCTTTAACAATTTATATAAGTTAAAACCTCAGAGATCGGTAGCCTTCAAATACAGTTTGGGGGATAAAGTGAGAATTTCAAAACTTCGCGGTGTGTTTAGAAAAGGTTATGAGCAAACCTTCACAGATGAATATTTTACAATAGCCGAACGTGTAGCAAGAGATCCCCCTGTGTACAGGTTATTAGATTGTAGGGGTGAGGCCGTGAAAGGCACATTCTATGAGCCAGAGCTGCAACTAGTAATTATTGTTAAAACAAAACTTTCAAAATAGAAAACATATTGATGAGAAAAAAATTAGGCCGCAAAAACATGGTACTTGTCAAATGGCTGGGTTGGCCTGAGAAATTTAACTCGTGGATTCCTGAAAAAGATATTGTTAATGTGTGATAAAAGACGTGCTCAAATGCTGACCAGCACGCATTTTGAATAGGTGTTCATATACATCAGAGCTATGGAGAAGAACCGTTTTTACATCACCCTCCCCAGTAATGCTTTATCACATATATACCCAAATAACAAGATATGGCAATATCGGACTAAATTAGCTAAACCAATAGTGTTGAACGAGCCATATGAAGTCGGTGTTATCGAAGTCCAGTATCCCCGTGATTGGAAAAGTTTCCCGAAAGAAGAAGCTGATGTGGACATCTATGACTCTAAAACAAAGAAAACATACATTATATCTCTGGCGGTTGGATTTTATGATACTATACCTAGAATACTTAAGGAATTGAATGCAAAATGTATAGTAACCCAACAAATATCACGCATGAGTCTACAACAACATCACAAAAAGAGTAATTTTTCAGTTGCTGAAGGCTACAGTTTAACATTTAAAGGCTGTTTAGCTGTGATGTTAGGTTTTAATCCGGGGGAGGCGGTCAATCTACCTGCCACCCTAAATTTAAAAAAACAACACACTGCTCCACATCCTGTGTATATATACGCAGGCATGTATAATATATTCATCTACAGCGATATCGTAAATTATCAACTAGTGGGGGATAGTTATGTACCACTTCTCCGTTGTATAAATGTGTCAGACGAGCC
This sequence comes from Sparus aurata, assembly GCF_900880675.1. Lineage (NCBI taxonomy): Eukaryota > Metazoa > Chordata > Actinopteri > Spariformes > Sparidae > Sparus > Sparus aurata. The sequence continues at coordinate 2,136,217 of NC_044205.1, read as the reverse complement.
CAGGCGTATGCCCACTCTGACTTATGACAAGCCACACTACGCATCGCTCTCCAAAGCAGTGATAGATGATATTGAGATCTCACTAAAAAAACTATCAAAACCAGTATATCCCCTTTGCATTTGGTAAGGTAATTATCAAACTACACTTCAGGCCTGTGAAGCAGTTTTTCTAAGTACTGTCTGCAAAATGACACACATTCCCTTTACTCGTGATGATGCCAAATATATGGCATATTATATGAACCAGGCTGGTGGAGAGTTACCAGGTTTTATAGGGGCTAGTACTCAATATGGCAATGGTTAGGAGGGATATTTCGTAGTCTATTTATGATGGCTTTGCCTTTGTTAAAAAGTGGGTTCAGCCTGGCTAAACCCCATTTAAGGACTGCGGCTACAAATATAGCAGGAGACATTGTATCGAATATTGCCAGAAATACACTCTCAAAACATCAGGATGGGAGTGGCATGCTGGTGTACAGCAGAAGACCTTTGAAAAGACCTCCTTTCAGACGTTGGCGTAGCCGTAGTGTTGTTAAAAAACGTAAAACTGTTGTTAAGAAACACAAAGCAGTCAAAAAGAAGTCAGTCACCAGGAGTTACAGGGTGCCGAACAGATGCTCCAGGAAATTGTCTAAAGACATATTCTAAGCTTAAATTCTAAAAAGACAACCATGGCACCCATTCATAATCAGTCTGAAGAATGTGTGAAGACCGAGTTGGATCTGTTTACCGTTCCCTACACCCAGACATCTATTGAAAAATTCTGCTTATGTTGAAATCCCTCCGGTTTCCGCGATTACGGACACAGGTCCTCTGGAATTTTACATATCGGCTAGTGGGGAGGACTACCTAGACCTGAACGAATCGTATCTTTATACATGTGTGAGAATTACAATGCAAATCTGGCACCAGGAACAGACGTTGGATTTATAAACTACCCAGGATGTACCTTATTCTTACAGGTTGATATCATGCTGGGAGATATTAACACAATCGTCCAACACATACCCATATCGAGGCATAATAGAGTGTTTAATTAACTATGGAAAGGACACTTTGGACACACAGTTCAGCCCGGGTTTGTTTTGTAAGGACACCAGTGGCCATATGGATGACGCATCTATAGCTGGAGTCAACACAGGATTAGTGACTAGAGGTACATATACTGAACACAGTCAGATTGTGGAGTTAATAGCCCCAATACACGCCGATTTGTTTTTTCAAGAAAAAACTGTTGCTAAATGGTGTTGATATTTCTCTGAAATTTATACGATCAAAAGATGAATTCTCTCTTATGACTGCTGTAAATGCACAATTCCATGTTAAGATTATATCAGCCAGCGTGTTTGTAAAAAAGGTGTCTGTTGCCCCCACTGTGTGCTTAGCTCACAGCAGAGCACTACAGCATGCTAATGCTAAATATGCTATAGACAGAGTCGCTTTTAAGACTTTCTCCATCCCTGCTGGAACTAGAGTGTGCAACCAGGAAAATCTATATATTGGTCAGATCCCTAAATTTGTTATTGTAGCATTTGTCGATAACGAAGGATATACAGGAAGTTATACTCGCAACCCCTTTAATTTTAGAAACTATGACACAGAGTTTATAAGTCTGTATGCCGATGGCCAGTCTTTTCCAGCAAAACCCTTTCAACCGTTTTTTCAAAGAGGCGATTACACAAGAGAGTATTATCAGCTGATACAGACCACAGGAAGGCACCTAAAAGACAGATCACTGGCCATATCACGCAGTGATTTCGGCGCTGGTTATACATTATTCTGTTTCAACCTGGAACCTGATGAAGGGAGTGCAGGAAATGTATCGCTAATTAAAACAGGCAACGTACGGCTGGAAGCCCGATTTAGAGTTCCCTTGCCCCGGACGGTTAATTTGATTTGCTATTCTGTCTTCGATTCAGTTATCGAAATATCAAACAGGAGACAAGTACTGATGGACTACTACTAAACATAATGAATACAATTGAATTAACTGGTGTTGTTACAAAAATTATTATCAATGGTACAAATTTCCTGGGGGTTTTAGCATGCAACCAGCTCCCTAAGCACCGTGTTTATAGATGCCCTGCTATGTTGATTGTAAACACACAGCCCTCTAACATGTCTGGTGAACACTGGCTGGCAATTTATATCACAAAAGACAGACAGGGCTATTTCTTTGACAGTTTTGGTAATCCGCCTGACAAATTTCCTAAGGAGATAAACAGTTTTCTGGTGAAAAATTGTACAAATTTATCTTGTTCTAGAAAACAGGTTCAAAATAACCTGGCTGTAACATGTGGTCCGCATTGTGTCTTTTTTCTTTGTCATATGCAAAAAGGGATGCCGTATACACGGCTGTTAAATATGTACGGACCCAATCTTGTATGTAATGATAACATGGTATGTCGATTTGTTAACAAAATACGTCCTGCCATATGTTGTGGATATAATTTGACATGTGTACAGTATGGAAAACAAATGTTGTTTAAGAAATAAATGCTGTGTAAAACATGTTGACGTTGTCATTTTTTATTCATACTGTAAAAATCATCGTTGTATAAAACTGATATAAAAAACAAAACAGTGATTTATTAACACAAAACATTCGGTAATATAAAGTTAAGGAGGAAAAAAAACAAAACAAAAAACAATGTACAATTTTATAGTAAGAAGAGAAATTCCACGCGTCTAGTCATCAAAACATTTGCACAGCAAACAAGAATTTCATAATACAAATTACATTGTCCATAAAATGATCAAAAAATATGAGAAAAATAAAATAAAAAAATAAAATAGAAGTTATTATTATTATACAAATTACAGCATACATAAAATGACAAAAACGCATAAAGTAAATAGTTAAAATAAAATAAATGTGAATAATAAAACGCAGTAAAATAGAAAACAGAAATTAGAAATTTAACCAAGAGGTATTCTGGCTGTCTGACTCCCACCCAGGTGTCCTAAGAGGTGTGCTGGATCTGTGTCTTCTACCAAGACTTTTTCTCTTATGACTAGTGTCACGACTCATAAAACTCTCATTATCAAACGTGTCATCGATCACTTTATACTCAGTAATAGCCCGTCGTACCAGGGTGTTTGGGATGGCAGATAAAGGAATATTTAAACAGGCCATAGTTTTTAAAAAAACGTTCCAACCTACAGGTCTTGAATCATCTAAAACATTATGCGTTGCAGTGACACTTTTTACCAGATCATATAAATGCGAACCTTGGACAGGACGGTTGTCAATGACGATCTCACCCTGATCTGTCCACGAGATCACATTTTTTGCCCGGGCTGCAGCTTCCAAAATGTGTTCGGCATTTTGCCTGCTTCTTTTAGGCATGTGTTTTAGTACCTCTTCAGCAATTAAATCTTTTTTATCTTGGTCATCGATAGGTGCCACAAGGTCTGAAGTGTTCGGTATGGATAGAATCCAAAGGTTTTTTTCAAGCTCATTCTGTTTTGTCATCACTAGGTATCTCTGTAGAATACCTGCATATTTTTTGGCCTTTTCATATACATCAGTGTCTGGTAGGTTTAGGACATCAGTCATGGCTTTATCCAATTCATTTTGTGCCGTTTGTCTTATGGATCTGTTCTGCTCGTACTGTTGCGGTTGTTTTAAGGCATCCAACTGATGCTGTGGTACCAGGAACATTTTCTGCGTATGCTCCATATCACCCTCTGTTAAAAAGACTGGCTATAAATGGTATGGCTGCTCCTAATAGGGGCAATAAAAAACCTCCAGACTGATTGATATTCTTTTTCTTTTTTAAAAGTCTGACTTTTTTGTCGGCTACTAATCTGATGACGGCTTTCCTTTTTTTCAGCTGTTTGTACTGTTTATCAGTCAAAGGGATGTTACCAATCAGCACATTGAGAGCTATTTCACACAGAGCATTGATAAAGTCCGAGCTAGCTTTCCCCACTATGACCCTGCGCATACTCGGCGTTGATTTATATAACAGTTCCAACAGGGCCAAATTCCTCTGCATGCGTAACGACATGGTTACCCCTTCTGCTTTTTAGAGATGTATACAACCGGACAGTCAGACAGCAAAGCTGTTCTAAGTCTTAAATAATCAGGTGTCTTGGCTTTATAATCAATAAGAAGATAACCGTAAGTTGTACTTGTGGCATCATTAAAAGCCTCCGAAAAATTTTTGAGTTACCAGGAAACATTTGTCTGCCTATTAAAGTTATCTGGTATTTATCTCTGGGGTTTTTAAACAAAACAAGGTAATTGGTGTTCAAACTAATAGTCCGGCTAGCCTTGCCTTGAATAAACAAATTTTGGACTAAATATATACAACTCAAGTTCCTATGATGAACGTATTTCGTAAAAACATTTTGCACTTCTAAATTGTTGCTGGCGTCAGTCATCAAATCATCTATAATGAGCAAATTGTTTTTCTCTGGGGGTAACAACACATCATCACACAGAGATTCGGGTAGACCATTCACAAAATTAATTTCTCTTATCTGTAGTAGCTGATTATATAAAGGTTGCCAAAAAGAGTATTCCGTTCCGTTCCGTTTTCTTTTCCGCTTATCCGTGAGGGTCGCGGGATGTTGCCGCTTTTTCCCCCCTAAGGGGTTGCGGGGCTTACTGGGGCCAAATCCAGTTTCACTCTAGGGGCGTAGGCCAGGGTTCACCCTGGATGAGTCGCCAGTTCATCGCAGGACCCTTACTGATGGCAGTGGCTGCCTTCACACAAGGTGCCAACTGCACATCAGGAGCAACTTTGGGGTTCAGTATCTTGCTCAAGGATACTTTGACATGTAGCTCAGTCCCGCCCTGGGGAGCCGGGATTTGAACCAGTGATCTTCTGATCACCAGTCAACCAGCTCTACCCACTGAGCTACAGCCGCCAACAAGAGTATATGTACACGATATTATCAATATTATGTGTGATAACTGACGATGCTTTTTTGATAACATTTTTAACAAAATATGTCTTCCCACAATTTGAAGGCCCGCTCACCACCAGACTAAACGGATGTTGTAGTCTTGCATCAAATTCTTGATCTGGTCTAATAGCCATAAGGTAGGGTAGTGTAATCACTTAATACTCTGCGTTTGTTGTAGACAACGTGAATTTTTTTTGTAACTGTGTCATTCTTGAGATGGAAGTGCTTTTTATCTCTTTTAATGGTTTCAGAAACAGTCATCACGTGTGCGTCTGTATTCTGATTGGCAACAAAGGCTTGAACCAAACCCACCAGAGACTTGTGGGTGACCACAGATGTATTTTTGAAGTTTAGTGTCACACCCATTTAACCATTGTTTTGCCGTGAGCTGTATGATAAGCATAATACTTTGGACCCCCCGACACGAACTCGGTGATATAATCCTCTTCAGGAAGGTCACACAAATTTCCATCATTTAACTCATCCGTCAAATTACCCAGGTATTCGCCTAAGGGTGGCATCCACTCCCCTGGCTGGGAAGTAAAAACAACACTGTCCGAGTCACAATACAACACACGTCGATCTAACTTCTCCATCACATCATAAAACATGAGATGAGCATGAGCGGTGGTAAAGGCACCAATAAAGATATTTACATCTTTTGTTCTGGCTGCTTTAATGTCAGCATGACACCACTGTACTATAGCAACATCATCTGATATGAAACAAAACTGCCGCACATCATATTGATCACCAAACATCAGCTGTGTAAAGCGGTCTGATTCTGTTATCAACTCACATGTTGGCAAATTATTCCTCATGCTAAAACGGCCCCATAACGAGTTCAGAAGAAGCTTGTTGCAACTCCTCACTGCCTTGCTGACACAGATTTTGTCTGGGTCTAGCCGGATACCCTCCTTTTTGAAATACTCCTCAATGTATCTCTCCTTATCCACAGGCGTTTTGACATGTTGGATAGCCAGAGGCCTCTTGCTTACATTTGAGAAATGTCTTAACATAGTCTTTGAACAATGTGTCTGTTTTGTTAGGAAAATGCCATACCTCGTCAGTGTTCACAATCTTGTATCCTTTTTCAACCGCTTTTTGAAGCTCAAACGAGACCCACACACCTGACAACTGTCTGTCTTTGTCACTGTGTGCACAGTTACTGGTCTGGTTCAGCTCCTCGGCACATGTTCGACATAATGGGAACATTAGTTTATTGTGACACCTATAGGGCAGGACAGGATGGAATAACCCTCTCGGAGGGAGCACATCACACTTAAAAAAGCCGAAATACTTATCAAGGGAACCAAAATCCCTATAGATAATCTGCCGGTGTCCAAACGGATACTGTTTTTGTGAGTTCACAGCCGGGTACAAACTGGTATAGTCGTAATATCGTACCTTCTCACCCTCTGACACCTTGCGATACAGCTTCATTGCATTTGTACGGCCTCCAAAAAGAGCCTCTCGAGGGTCCAGACGTTCTGGTTTCCTGTAACTCTGTAGAAACATTTGAACGCTTAAATCATTCTTTCTATGTTGGAGCAATTCACACTCCCACATCACTTCAACTTCATGACTATATCTAACCTTCAATTCGTTTACCTTTGACATAAACTGACCATAAAGCACACCGTAAGTCTCTTTGACCACGGGATTTAAACCCGCTTGAGCATAGCACCGCACACACCCGTGGTAAAAACAACCGGCAAACTCGTAACACTTTTTTGTATTAGGTTGATAGCCATCCACAAAGTATGGCCCTATCTGATGTTCGCCATGGTTGACTGCATGTTTTATCTCAATCTTTTGAGTGTGACTCAGATATTCAAGCCATTGTATAGACACATCTGAATATGCCTTATACTGGCCAACGTATGCACTGTCATGCGTGAGAGCGAGTGTGTCTTTCTTCAGAAACAATGTTTTAAACACACCCATACAACTGGATGCCAATGTGGTAAAGACGAAGGGGTCAAGTTCTGTGCATTTCTGAAAAGTATCCTGATAGATACTGCATCCTCTGAGCAACACATCCACATCATTGACACAATACCGCTGAATCTCTTTCTCAAAGTCTAAAGTTTCTCCACAGACAGTATTATACCAAGCCACGAATGTTGTTTTTTCACTGTCACTCATACTATCATAACCATAGCAATACGGTTCCGGATAGGGACCCACATACTTCTCGTTCCCCACCGTGTTGAACTTATGTGGAAAATAACCTTTCATCATGTCCTCAAACCCTAATGCTGCTGGTATTTTTGACAAACGCATAGGTAGAAAGCTGAAAGAATCTATCCACCGCTGCTTGTACGCCCGGTCGTACATCAAAATGACTCTGCTACCTCGCGTGGTCAGTTCAGGCGCAATTTTATTTTTTACCATATATTCAAGCAAAATATAGTTGTCAAACCCTGACGCGTTGTGTGCAATGAATGTGTATTCAATATATTTGGGTTTTCGATAGTGTTCAACAAATGTTTTCACACAATTTAGGCCGGGGAAACAAAACATGTTTTTACCGTCAAGGTCTTTTACACAGCAAAAATTTGCTTCGTGCCTGCCATTGTGATACCGAATCTCAAAATCATATACCAGGCATTTATCTGTTGGCTTTTTCTTCTTCAGAGGCTGAATATAACACTGGTGGGGGGCCTTGACATCCATTATTTCTTCATTGCAGTGACGACACTTAAGAGGGCGACATTTGTGTGTTTTACCTCCTTTTCCCACTGTGTAGACACTGCCGCATGCCTCACAGTACCTTGGTCTGTCACATGGTATTCTTTTATGAGTTTTCTCCACCATTTTGTGTTGCTTGTGACAAAAATTAGATTTGCATATGCGTTTACTGTCACCACATTTTACAGTTTTGGTTGGATGTCTGTGACATGCGTTTGTAAAACAGACATTGCACCTGAGTTTACAGCTATGACTCAAGACTGCTTCATATGTTCATAACAATAATTACACACGTATGCGGAGCCAAAGAATCCTGCCGGGTTTTCTATTAAATAATAGTGATTATCCCGTAAGTATAACCAGACGGTATGTTTGTTAATCTCATCATGTGTTTTGTAACACGCCAGGCGTTTGCGACCGGCTGTGTGATGCAATATCTTGCATTTATCTCTCTCTCAAATGCGGCTACTTTATCAAAGGACGCACAGCTTGTGAGATCACCCAAAATTTTCAGATGGGTATTTTCTGCATATGTTTATTCATCCAATGTTTCTACATCCACTGTTTGTTTGAGCAATTTTTGTTTTTCCTCTTCTTGTCTTTTTTTTTTTAAATGTGCAAGACAGAGACTGAAGCACAAATTATTGCCTCCCAAATTGTCAGGATTAAATAGAAATCGCGTTTTCTCTGACAATATCTTATTATATGGTATTTTATTAATATTTTTACGCTTTCCGCCGCTTCTATTCTGCACCACCGTAACAATAAACTCTAGTTCATCATCAGACATGGACGTGTCATTACTCTGTAAAACTCGCGAAATTTCTTCCAGAATCAAATCTGTATTGTATTGGTTGTCAGAGTTTAAAATAGTCTGCACATCATTGGCCAGGGACGGACCTCTTAACACCACATTTAAAATACTCCCAGGGTGTGTACCATCTAACGCACGGTCTATCACACCAGACAACCTTTCTCTGATTCTCCTGGGTACCAACTCGGGGTTATCGAGACTGATGTCTCTGAAATCGAGACGCTGACGCAACTCCATCGCATTAAAATTCGGTATGTCACGGACTTGTATCGGTGGTCTCACCTCACCATCATCATCATCATCATCATCATCATCAGAGAAGGAAACGGACCCCGACTCACGCTCAGCGACTGCATCCTGTTCTGCTTCTCTGTCACCGCCACCACCACCTATCTGATTTATAGAACAAGCCCCACCAACACTAAGGGGGTCTGCAGGACTCTGCAACATAACTCTGTCAGCCTGAACAACAGACTCAGTATCAACATTGACTGATGTGTCAAGCCCTGCGCTAACAAGGCTAACAGAGTCATCAGCATCATCATCGTCATAAATCTCAATAACACTGTTATTAACACCAGCACAAGCACTATCAGAAGCATTTTTATCAGCACAGCCCACATTAGCACAAACACTAGCAGAAGTAGTTTCATCAGCACAGGTCACGCTATCACAAGCAGCCACAACATTGCCATCATTAGCACAAGTAAAACTAGCATTATTAGCAACAGCACGAGCAGTACGGAGGCGGGTGGAAGCAATATGTGTCACACGTCTTGTTAAGGCATCGACTCGTCTAGTTCAAACTCTAGCCCATCTAGACAATGTGTCGACATTGCCCGCTACATTATCACCATAAGGCAAACCATTTTTTTGCGCACACCGGATATATCTACCATGGACACCTTCACTGGCAATAAGTACAGCTCTCTCATCATCAGAGTTCCATTCATCATCTTCATCATCACTAGTGTCTAAAACACTCCATATCCCGTCTTTAAGTCTGAATTTTTTTTTATGAGGCGGCATGATGGCTGCTAATAAGGGTCACAGAGGTGTGTAAAATTTTAACTCAAAAGCCTCAGCACCAACGTGTCTAGCAAAATAGAAATGGAGGTGTTACAATCGGAATGCTCCCTCAACAATCGTCTCACAGCTGCAATATCCTCTTTATGCTGCGCAGTAGAGCTTCTTAGTTGTTGCACTATTTCAATTAGCTTTTCATTTTGTTTTTCCAAAGCCAGTTGGTGTCGTTTTAATCCTGCAAATTCACTATTTACTACAGCCGTCAGCTGATCAACTCTATCAACCACAGAGGCCTGCAAATTAACTGGTGTCTGTGTCTCTGCGTCAAGTTGTTTAGCTAGTCCTAGTCCACTTATATTTAGATCGAGGCCATAATGGCTGCTTAAATCAGGCAGTTCAGTTCCCTGTAGGGAAGCAAAATGCTCTAACGAGCCAACCTGATCAGTATTACTATAAGACACGTCTGATAAATCCAGAGAATCATTAAATTGTAGACACGTCAAAGGCGTGTTGCCCACACTGATCACACTGCTATTAGGACAGCCTGCCGGGGATGATTGTATATTGCTAACTGTAGCGGCCAGTAGCGACAATACATCTGTTGATACATGTTCATCAGGTGTACTGGACCGAGGGCTTCCAATAAAAATATAAATGTCAGACACATCATTTTCTACAACACCTGTTTGGGAAGAGGCAACAACATATCCAGCGGGTAACTGGGGCTCGTTCCTCTGTGTTGTGTTTAGCTGCACGAGTGTCTGCACTGCCTCATCCACTTCTCTCGGGGGAAAGAACTGCTACTTCTGAGGAATGTCTAACGGTTGCCATACACCGTTCCCCGACCTGTGATAACAAGATAAAGTTAGAAAAAAAATAGAAACAACAATAGGATTTATTTCAAGTATATTAACAATTATAATAACACACGCTATGACTGTTAATTCATGCTACTAACAAATAGTTGTTACATACATTGCATCATTATCAGTCTGACGGCTCTTAATCCCACGACGTTTTCGGCTCAATAATGACTTCTTGCCAGAGGTTTTAGCACAAGCCAGACTTTTGAATTTTTTATGAGGGGGAGCACAATCTATACATATTAGCAAAGAAAAATAATTAATAAATAATTAATATAAACTGACGACATAGTGACAATTTCTATTTAAGCATGAAACAAAATACTGTTTTACCATCAAGGCCTTTTTGATCCTCCCCAATAGTTCTCTGTTTCCGAACAGCTATCTGATCAGCAAGTTTTTTTCGCTCTGCCCTAATGATGTCACCAGGGTGCAGTGTTTCTCCCTGGAAAACTGTACAAAAGAAGGTAAAGAAATCAATTTAAAACAAATTGTAAATTGAATAAATTCTAACATAAATGAGTGATATTAAAGACTAGCATTGGTTGTCAGCATCAGGGTTTTCGTCAACATCCAACACAGCACCCCCCAAGTGACCTAATAAACAAAACCTTTAAAACAGTATGCAAAACATTATTCTAAGATCAACAGAACCATTAAAAACACCTTATTAGGAATAGAATAATTAAATAATAACTCACCATTTAGAGACTCCATTGGTACTTCGGATGAAAATTGTCTTGTCCAAATGAACTTAAATGTAGGGGGGAAAACAGCCGAGAATAGCTGGTATAACTACTAGACGGCTGCAGAGCAGGAGAGAGTTAGTTATTCTCTACAGACAACTATATTCAAACACAGTTAACCACTCCCCACCATCACACATACTTAGGTGCCAGCACGGAAAAGTGATTTCTTCCTGTATCACGACTTTAGCAGGGGGTGCACTGTATATGCGTAAAAACTTACTGTCTCACACCACAGACAAAGTCATGTCCTCCACCAGTTGTCAGCCTTCAAAGACCATCACAGATGTTGTCTGCACCCATTTCCTTCCCACATTTGGCACTGAAATTATTTCACCTGTTTGCCATAAAGATGGCAAACATCTAAGAAATACAAATTAAACACACACACTCTCCCAAGATCACAGTGAATGGGTGGTTGCAGAGGAGCCTGCAACCCCCACCCCCACCCCCCCACACACACCCCACACACAAGACATGCAGTTCACAGGTGGGAAGCTCAGAGGATGGGGTCAGAGGAGGTTGAGTAAACATCAACAATATAAGAACCATTTGACTGGACATAAATCCAGACATAAAACCGGACATAAACAGTCATAAATTAGACCATAAACAGACATAAATTAGGCCATAAACAGACATAAATTAGACCATAAACAGTCATAAATTATATCATAAACAGACGTAAATCATATCATAAATTGTGCATGTGCACACGCATTCATATTTTCACATGCACGCGCAATAGAACATAGTATATACTACTTGAAACTCCCCACATGGATTTGGACAACCAAATAGAAAAGAGTGTGGCTGCTGCTGAGCCATCTCCTGGTCCTCCACCAGCCAAAAAAACTTGCTCAAGTTCTGTGAGGAAGCATTTTACAATCAGTGCTGCAGATAAAACCAAAGTGATATGTAATGTGTGCAAAAGTCAAATCAGCAGAGGCAGAGATATTAAACATCTGTCAACATCTGCTATGCATAATCACATGCACTTAAAGCATCCTCTCCCGGTACTGTCTGCCAACCCCCCCACAAGCACCAATCCCACCACCAGCACCAATTCATCATCACAGCCATGTTCTGCCCCTGCAAGTCAGTTTCAATCACCTATATTAGCTGCATTTAATGCAAAACAGGCTTATCCACCCAACCACCCCACTGCAAAGCATACAAACTCGAATACAAATACAAATACAAATACTTTTCCCCCCTCAACAAATACAAATACAGATACAAATACCGGCTGCTTTTCACACCCCTAATATCTTTGTCGTGAATCTCTGTACTCTCAAACAACTCGTATGGAACAGTATGAAGCATTTGGTCATGACGAGCGGCTCGAGAGCGGCGTGGAGACAGCTGTTAGCTCTTATGTTAGCTGTTAGCAGTTAGCTGTTAGCTTTTAGCTGTTGGCTGCTCGCTGTAGCGCTGAGAGCGCAGCATCCAGGTTAACTGGTAACACCGGTTACCATCGAGAGTGAGATACATCTCTGGGCTTTTCTATGAACCATTGTCACTACTGGTGTTTGTATCACAGGTTGATCTGGACGTCTCACGATTTGCTACAGCTGATTGACCTCCGCTGAGTTCAGGCTGGATGTCAACGTACTCTGCAGACTGTTTGACCAGCAGGCTGTATGACAGTGTACAGTTTTCACACTGTCTTAGCTTCAGCTTAATAACGATGTATGCGGCTCGGAACGATGGCTTTAAGTAACCATTTGAACGCAGTGCGGAATGAAAAATACCCGATGGTAACCGGTGTCACAAGGTAACCTGGACGCTGCGCCACAGCGAGCAGCCAACAGCTAACATAAGAGCTAACAGCAGTCTCCACACTGCTCTCGAGCCGCTCGGCATGAACAAATGCCTCAGACTGTTCCACCCATGAGTTATTTGAGAGTACAGACATTCACGACAAAGATATGAAACCGACAACATGCACTTTTGGACGATTTGTGCTCTGTAGCGCTCATCTAACAGTGGTTCACAAGCCGCAGCCCCGGCATTTCCGTGTGGATAGAAGTGTTCAAGCCACGTCAAAACGAATACACATATACATGACTTGGAGCGATGAGCAGAATGTTTTTACTGGTTAGCGGACATGGCCGAGGACCCCTCTCTCTCCAGACTGGATTCTCAAACCACACCACCAGCACATCTTGGACCCTCGCAAGTTAAAACGAATGTCAGTTAACCCTTTAGGCGCCGGGTTTTATTTTAAAAAATACTAGATTTTGACATCTAAATTTCAGAAGGCTCTGGCTTGAATGTAGTTTGAGATAGAGACAAAGTGTAAATGAGACAAATATTGAGAATGACCTAAAGTTTATGAAGGGAGTAATTTTTCCCATCTAATTTGCATATAATGACGTCATATGGTGGCGGCCATATTGGATTATGTAATTTCCATGAAATACCTGGTGTTTTGAAAGAGAGTTGAACTTATTTTATCAGATTCATCCCCTCCATCCATTTGTTATGTTGTCCACACATCAAATGAACAGGGAAAAAGTAAATTGTAAGCCAACAGTCGTAAACTAGAACTATTAGTACACCACAAAACTCATGTAAACAGTATGCGTTTTTTTTACCCACCATCGGAGGACACTTTTTTTTCTTCCCTTTTTCTTGTTTTCTCTTCTCTCCTTCTTTATTATTATTATTATTATTATTATTATTATTATTATTATTATTATTATTATTATTATATGATAATAATAACAGTAGGCGTCTTTTAGCTGCAGAGGCCTTATCTGTGCCCATCTATCCAGATAAAAGTTTGTAATATTTGTAGAGTGTGGAGCCTGTCATTGCAAGGCATAGAGACAATAAGAACTATATATATATATATATTTACATTTACATCATACCATTCATGAAACCGTGAACTTGGAATTAGTTCATGTCAGCCTAAATACTGATGAGCATTGTCTCCATTGTTATAAGATACCAGAAATCATCAGTCAGAAAGAGGGACAAAAAAACTATAGACCTTGAATCATTGCTTAGCTTTCTGTCACCACGATATCCAATTTGCTCATCAAAGGGCTTTATCCATATACTTCATCTCTCAAGTAAGCCCAGCCACCATTACCATTATCATCATCATCTCCAGCCCTGTTCTGCCTTCCCCTGTTGCCCCTACGACACCCATCAGCCTTTCTACGAACACTTTGCCCACGTCTCCCCCTGCTATCCCCTCTAGTGTTGTGAGAAGAGTTGGACTCGTGTGTGCTTTGTGCTTCGTGAACACTGCTGCGGCGCATAGCTGCACCGCTGCCGCGGATGGAGGCTACCTGACCGTCGCGGTAGAAACAGTGAACACTAACGCTGACACCCAGCGTTATTCTCACCACCCCCGCTACTTCTACCACATCCATTCGCTTCCCTACTGATACTACGAGTTTGTGTATCATTTCCATTCCCACCTATTGGGCAAAGGATCGTGTGTTAGTGCTTGTGCGTTTTCCTCGCTCTGCGCGGCACTGCCATCGCTATGCAAAGACGCACCGCGACTAGCAAGCTCACTAATCAACCGACCGTCATCTCCCAAAGCTCGATTTTCCACTTCAGAATCAGAATCACCAAATAGGAGCTCAATCACTTCCCTAAGTGTCAACTTTTTGCATGCCATTGTCGTTTATTTCGTCTCAATAACGTCTGAATCCAGCAATACCCCTTCAGCAAAATGGCTTCCTGGCGCACTGTCTCCACTCGCACCCCACAGTTTGCATGGGACTTCCTCGAACATTTTGCATTGTAGCAAGACGTTTTTATGAGCTAAGGTCTAAGTATAGGATGTCTGCCAACTAGTGGTGGGGAGTATGAACGACATGTAACACTCTATTGGGAGAAAACAGCTGTTTTGTTCAGTACCGCGGTGTGTCGCAAATTTGCGACTCTGGCGCCTAAAGGGTTAACCTGTCACACCGGTCGAGGCCATTAAGCTAACTGGAGCTGGTTCACAACATTACAGAGAGCAAGGCTTGGGATCAGGAATCGTTCGCTTTTGTCTGGCTCTCTGATTTGACCAATCATGCTCTTGACTGAGGTTAGGACCTCCTACCTCCTCATTAACATATGGACACAGAAGTACAGAAATAAATAAATGTAGGTGAACAGAAATGTAGAAATAAATAAAAAGCATTTATTCTTTTATTTATACTTGTATTTATTTATTTATTTATACATTTATTTCAGCATTTATTTATTTATTCATTTATTTATGCATTTATTTATTTATGCATTTATTTATTGATTCCTGTATTTATTTATTTATTTATTTATTTATGCATTTATTTATTGATTCCTGTATTTATTTATATATTTTTTCATGCATTCATTTATTCATTCATTTATTTCAGCATTTATTTATTTATTTATGTATTCATTTATTTATTTATCACTTATGTCAGGTTTAGTCCTCCATACAGACCCATTGGCCTTTGGCGATGACTATCTTATTGAGAGATACAGATTGTCAGGCGATGGACTGAGATATTTATGTAGGCTGATGGGTCCAAAAATACAGCACCAGACGGCTCGAAGCCATGCTCTCACTGTACCACAGATGGTCTGTGTCGCATTGAGATTCTTTGTAAGTGGGAGCTTCCTTTATTCTGTTGGGGATGCAGAGAACCTCAATAAAGGAACCATTTTCCGCACAAAAAGACGTGTTTATCTGGCACTGAAGTCATTCATCAGCATATTCATCACCGTCCCTGGCAACAGAAGACCCCTCTACATCAAGGAGGAGTTTTACAAGATTGCAGGTAACCTCAATTTCAACGTGCAACCATTAGTTTCTTATATGATCAGTCACTATTTTTTGTTGTGACTCCCCTTGTGGACCCCCAAACCCCACCACAGCAGGCCTACAACCATGTACACAGCAAGACAAGGGCTTGAATCGAGATGACCTTTGGCCTTCTGAAATCTCGGTTTCAGTGCCTGCACCACCTGAGGGTTTATTTGGCAGTCATTTCTCTTGGTTGCTTGGATCCTGGAATAGAGAGAGCAAAAGTAACAACGATTAAAACACTGTTTTGCAGTTATGGTTACTGTGTGCACTGAAATACTCACTTCTCTTTCTAGGTTCTATATTTCCAGGTCCAGTTTCCTGAGTGTCGGGCGTTTAATCTCAAGCTCCAGCTCCATTTCTTGAAGCTATCTCTTCTTGAATTTGATTTTAATGTCTGCCAGCTCCATCTGTCTTTCCAGGTGCTTTGCATACAGTCTTCTGACTGTTTGTGAAGTGTGTAAAATAAATTTCAATTAGTACAGCAGATTTTGTGCATAATGGAGATTTACTTTAGCCAATACTCACAATGTTACCAGGCTGCTTAGGAGACTGTGCAGCATCTGGGTCCTGTTACACATATATTTTCTATTAGCACCACATCACTGACTTCATATCCTTTATGGACTAAATAAGCAGGATATTTCCCTAAAACTGATACACCGCAAGCCTTATGGAGTCCAGTGACAGTCTCCTCATCTGCAGAAGTGCATTCTGCAGCTGCAGATGTGCCTCCCCCTGCCATATACATACATGTATTGAGAGAACTTGAATTAAGATTTCACAGGACATACGAAGCCTGTGATTTGAATACAATGTACTAACCGGGTCATCTTCTGGTGGCTCCAAAAGTGTAACTGTGTTCCCAGACACTGTAAGGAAATGCAAAGTCAGACAGTATAATAAATTTATTTGATTGTGTTTCATGTGCAGTAGCATTGCAATATGTACCTTGTATGAGGCGGACAGTTTCTGTGGCTGGGACAGAGTCTGTTACTGTCCCTCCCTGGATCCCCTCCATCACTGGACTCTGTTTATTTAAATGGAGTGCCAGCTCCTCCGCTGGGGTCGTATCCTGGCTTGGTGGGCCGCCCCCTGTGCTATTTAACTGCTACAATCATACAGACATTCAACATGTCAGCAGACACCTAATCTATTCACCTCATTTGTTCACTGTTATCTACTTTAAAGTCACTTACCAGCCTGCAAAATGTTCTTGTATTTAATCTTAGCTTGCTGCCAGGTCCTTATCTGGCCAGACAAGTTTGTTCTTTATGAAGGAGAGAAAGATAAAATAGATAAAAACGTAACATGAGAAAAATAGATTAAATGACACACATTGTGGATAATTGTTTACACTTAATCATAGTCTACATTTCCTGAGTAAATGCACTTCTACTTGCCACATTTAAAGCAAAGTGTACAACAGTTGATTAGTGGATTTTAAAAGTAACTCCTTCAGTCCTTTAATTGTAGCCTAATTATGACAGTTCCAGTGGAGCACTGTTTATTAATTGTACAGTTTTGGACTACTTACGCATTAAGCTGGTCCCCTATTGTCTGCCAGGCTTTCTCTCGTTATTTAATTATGGCATTGGTAGTGCCTTTTTTTCTGATAATGTCTTTCACCTCTTCATAGAACTCTATCAGGAGCTGTTGTTCTGCGGCCGTGAAATATGAAGCGCGGCTCTTATCCACGTTCCCATCGGTGACTCTGTGAGCGATCACGAGGTCTATTTAATTATGTCGTGAACATGCACTTATCCCAACTATCTACACCTGGCTTGACATAGCCGCGCCTTTTCATCCTGGCTCAGCAAACGTGCAACCAATTAAGCCAGGGTGCGCAGAGCAGACTAGGTCAAGCCGCGCTTGCTAAGTTATCCTGGATTCCTTTATTCTACTTTTGTGCAATACCCCTCTGGTCGAATGCTCACCATATTTCCATAAACACATGCTTCCTCTCCGGGTTTGTCACATCCAGTATCATTTCCTCCATGGACTCTGGTAAAAAGAGTTGGAAGCTGGACTTGATGTCATCCACACAAGATATTGCTTACAGTATAGTGTTGGCACTGGCATCACCCTTACAATATTTTCCTCTCTTGCTCTTGCATTGTTAGGTCTGGGTAGTGTGTGTGGCACCTAGGTTGGCACATAAGTTCAAGAAAGGTTTCCATAAATGACACCTAATTCTTCCTGTGAGAATGTGTGTGTGAGATGTTGTTTGTGGCAGTAGCAGCTGGTGCATTTTTTTCCAGGGGGGGCTATAACGAAATCCAAAATAAATGGTAAATCATAAAAGTGTAAATTAACAGTAAAGATGGTCATGATGGTGAATATTGACTCACTATCAGTTCAACTTATGAACAGCAACACCTGATAAACGTAAATAGAGACAGCACTATGGACAGCAGTCACCCCACATTATATAATGTTATTGTCACAAACCGGCTTAATTTATGCCACAAAGATGAGACAAGTCATGTTAAAGTGCAACATGAATGTTTTATTTGAAACAATAACTATTTACAAAAAGCATGTGGTGTGAAAAGTAACTGCATCAGTCGTGAATGTGATGTATGGATGAGTGAGAAATGTGTATGCTACTGTTGAATGCACCAAACATAACAGCCCCCCCAATAATACATTACTATTAAAATATGTATTATGAATATATCTAAATATTACATAAAATGTTGAAACAAATCTCCAAACATTAATATTATCTTTTTAACACTTACAGATCAAGTAAAATGAATTATGTTACAAACATTGTACTGACATCTAGTGGTCAGACAAAAGTGGCAGCACTGTACATTAAACTTCCAATGTGATATAGTCCTTAAGGTTTCATGAGACTGAAAAGAATACAGGAGAAAAGGTGGGTAGTTGTGCTCCACTGCCCTATGAGTAAACAATGTTGACATTAGTAGTAACATTAAACCTGTAAAGAAAACCTTCAGGTGTTTTCAGTTTTACTTTTTATACATAAATGTTGCCCTTCTCTCCTGGAGAGATGCAAATTTGTTAGTGATTTTGTGGTTAAAGTCGTGGATGTGTAAAGTGTTCTTTGATTCTTGCAATTGACCAGCCAGTAAATAGTGGGCAAGACAACAACAAGACAGAGGTATAATTTAAATGAGTCCTTTATTATTCATATCCATAAATACTTAAAAAGTGTCCAGGGGAAATTAATTAAAAAATACGAGGGATAGCTGAAGGTGTGGGTTCTGTGTGGCTTGGTGAGTGGCCAGGCTTCACTGTCACCAGGCTGGTAGGCTGGATCAGGCTTGTTGACTGATGCACTGGCTCGGTGTGGCTGTGCTGCTACTGCTGCTGACGCTGCTTGCTGTGCTGCTTATGACTGCTGCACTCCACTGTGTGGCTGCAAGGTGCTGCTGCTGCTGCTCAGCCGTTGCAGTTGCTTCCAGTCCGACCCACCGTCCTAAGACTACTCCAGCCCATGTCACACACCACACACTGTCACAGGGAAGAGCAGAGGGAGACTCAACACAAGATAAGACATTCAACTTACAGTTTCCTAGGTAGAGAGAGGCCTCAGAACACATGCATACAGGTACCTGTCACAGAGAAGAGCAGAGGGAGACTCGAGGAGAATGTGTGTGGGGGTAGTTAAGCTGGCTGAAATCATGCCCAGCACACCTGTTTCAGGTTAGCCCATCACCATTAAATCACTGCACACACACACACTTAGGTATCAAACGCAAAGCGCAAGTAGCTTTGTGGGCGGATCTCAGGCGCTGTTGCTATTATGCCGGCGGGATAAATGACTCTTGCGCCCAGCGCAAATCTAAAATGGGTTGGTCTGAAGTAGCTACATTATTCATAGGTGTGGTTTGGGCATAACGTGCAATAAACCAATCAGAGCGTCATCTCACACTCCCTTTAAAAGCAGGCGCGCTTGTTCTATGGCGCATTGCTATTATAATGGCGAATTTGCCAGGCGCACACCAGGAGCGGTTCACAGCCGAGGAGACCGACGTTCTCGTCAGGGCAGTAAAAGACCGAGAAGTGGCCTTGTATGGGGATAAGAGAAATCCATCCAAATTATCTTTGGTTAAACGGGCGTGGGAGGAATTTTTTTTAATATTAATAATATTTCTATTAATATTAATAGAAATATTAATTGTTTCTACGGCTGGCATCCCCAGGACATCGCACCTGGCCTCGGGAGCAGTGCGCACGGGCCGAGCAGTGCGCAACGACCAGCTCATGAGGGAGCAGCGCAAACACCAAAGTGCAGAGGATCCAGACCCACTACACGCCGTGGCAGCATTGTCAGACCAGACCGCACTGTCCGGGATGCGGCAAGGTATTAATGCCCGTCTTGACCGAGTGGCAATGTTGCTGCGGCTTCTCAGGCGCATCGCCTCAAGTCTCCAAACGCACCACCTGCTCCTGTTGTGCCCCTTCCTCCTCCTCCCCCAACTCCATCTCCGTCCACCCGCTCCACTAGGAGCACATCGCGCATTGCCACTCCCAGACCCTCACGGCTACGGTGGGCGCGTCGCATATCAGAGGGAAAAAGAATGAGTTCTTCTGTTTAAATCTTTTCAACTTTTTTTTGTATGGTTTGCAAAAACGGGAACTGCTTCCTTGTAGATGAGAGAAGCAAAGTGTATGCACGTTAAGCACACGCTACATTATGGCCAAGCATGTGCCCTTAAAATAGCATCTGAATAAGCGCCACCGACTTTAGACTAGGTTTTTCCTGGTCTGTGGTGCAAGTGTTTTCTGAAACAGCATAGCACCGGTGAACGTTTGCACCGGAACACGCCTCCTCTTTTCGCTGAACCGCCCCGGGAGCGCAAAGTCATTCCCTAATTTAAGGACGTGCGTCTGCGGGGGGAAAATTCCAGTGTGCGCCGAATGAAAAATAGGAATTACAAAAGCACCAGTGTACAAAGTCAATTGCGCTGAGTGCAAGATAGAGCCCTTACTCTGTAAAGCCACACCCACACATGCGCCACAAAATCCACCACTAATGTCACACAAAACGCACCAAATCTATTACTGATACACGTCTACCCTTTTACAGATGTCTTTGATAAGTTTCTTCTCCATAGAGAGCATGGCCACTGGATTAAGAAGATCCTGTGACATTGTGTTCCTGAGGAAGGTCTTGATTCTCTTCACTGTTTAGAAGCACCGCTCAGATTCAGCTGTAGTCATAGGAGTTGTGATGAGGATCTTCAGCAGAGCCATGGTCTCTGAAAAGTTGTCCTGAAGATTTCTCTTCATGAAGAGCTGGTACAGAGCACAGCTCCACTCCAACCCATCCTTGCTGTAGATGAGAGACAGTTCAGTTTCAGCTTGTTCTTGTTCAGCAGTGGGTAAGCCTCCATGGTGGTGTTCAGTGCTGTTTCAGGGAACTGACTGTTGTACTGCTGGAATTTGTCTCCCTGCAGCAGTGTAGCACTGATCAGGGCTTTGGTGAAGGTGAACCTCTCTTTTGCATGGCCCAAGATAGTGTCACAAACCAAAAAAAAAATGAAAGCACCAATATAACACAATATGGAGATGGATATAAGTCATCTATACAATGTATATTTATTTTTTTCTTATTCAAGGATTGTTGGTAACTATAAAGGTATGTACTATGTGTGTGGTCCCATGCAGAAGTAGGATTTATAGAGGAATATGGTTATTAGAGTGAGAATCTATATCTTGCAAACAGGTAAGTGGAAGTATAACGTAAAAATACAGTATTAGGTTCAGGGGTAGGTTTAAAGGACTTTCACACAAAAGAGCTTGACTTATTTTGACAAAAATAATGGGTAAAAAGATGGGTAAATGAAATTTGATCAAATGTGTGTGGCAATTAACTTCACAAATTACACAGCACAACATATTAATTTACCTGATCTTTTGCACGTTGTCTGTGAACTGCTGCATGATTCCCCAGACAAAGACTGAGTCGATGGTCCGCTTCTGGAGCTGGCTGAAGAGAATGTCCACACGAGGCATGATACAATGAAATAGTTTCAGGAAGAAGCTGAAGGTATCATCGTCCAGTAGCCTCACAAACCCTCCAGCTTCCCGCACAGTGATAGGCTCAAAATAGGTTTCAAAACACTGGATGATGTCACCTTTGTGCTCAAACACAGTGTTCACGGCACGGATATGGAAGTTCCATCTTACTGTGCTTGCTCTTGGTAGTCTGTGTCCCATCACTCTATCAAGCACACTGGTTCTCTTGGGAGATCATGAAAAAATCCAGAGAATCCAACCAGGTCAGAGAAGCACTGATTAACTAATGGGATGTGAGTTAACCTGCTGCATGATGAAAGCTGAAGATGAAGAAAGATGGATATTTAAAAAGCTGAAAAGGCAAAAAAGGTGAAAAGTAAGAGGACTGAAAGAGCTTAAAAAGGTGAACAGTTTCTCTGGCTGCACATATGCTGGAGCAGTAGCAGAGCTAAAGTTGAAAATGTCTCCAAAAGAATGAATGGAAAAAATGCCTCAAAACTTGTGCGATTTTTCAAAGAAATGTAATGGTTATTGGCAAAATATTTATTTATTGAGTCACAGGAGACATTGCTGAAGAAAAGAAAGTTAGGCTCAAAATTAACATTGTGGCTTATGGGGGAGTTGCTGGAGTGCTTGTCGCTCTAGGACTTCTACAGCCAAAAGTGTAAGTCCTACACCTGAAATAAGACCATCAGTTGAAAGCCAAAAAGATGTCCTACATTTCTATGTATATAGTGTCTATGTGAAGTAAAAGATGTGGGATCCAAATCAAGCTGAAGATAATTTTTTCTCCAGTTCTTCCAGCTGCTCTACACTCTAGCGATAATGTCACACACTCTAGCTCACTCAATACACACCCATTGTAAAATCAGAAGACGGTCTAAAACCGAAAATCTGCCTAATCGGTCTTCTGACTCTTTTAAAGGTGGAATGATGTCTGCAGCTCAAACTACAAGGTGCAAGAAGAGGTTGAAATTCGATGAGTTTTGAAGAGGATTTGAAGATTTTCCCATTTACTTTCCATTCACAATAACTAGACTGCAACCAGAGCGCCACCTATTGGCCAATTGGCACCAAATTTTACACGGACCATCATTAGTCCACACCACACACACCATACAATAGTATTTACATGATAATCAGACAGTATTTTGTACAAATGTGCAAGATTGTCTGTTTTGCAGGGATTTGTTGTTTTATATTTTGCGTGTTTTATGGACTATCAAAATTCTTTTGAAAACTTTTTGTCAGGAGGGTCCTCAGATGCTACATGCAAAGTTTGGTGCAAATTGGTCAAATCGTCTAGGAGCAGTTCGAAAAAGTAGGTTTTTCATTTGTCGTGATTTTGCGAATGGAAAATTACCGCAAAAGTGGGTGTGGCCTAAACCATACAATTCAGCTGAATTGAGGGAACGTGTAGATATAAGGATTTACAATGTGCGAAACATATTGTGCAAGTTATGGGCCAAAAACGCTTTCACATGGAAAACAGCACCACCTGCTGGCCATTTTTGGTGTGTGAGTTACAGGGCACATTCTAGACCACCCCTATGAATTTCAATTTAAAGAGCGCCACCTTGTGGTCATCGCCTAAAGCGGCTCATGGGGTAAAAGTAAGCTGAGTTTCATGTCATTCGGACAAACCAATGTGGAGATATGCAACACTTCCTGTTTGTAACTAAATCTGCAGAAAGTGTTTATTTAATAACTTGAGTATTCTTTCGACTATCGGAATTCTTTTCATAACTTTTTGTCAGGAGGGTCCACAGATGCGGTAACCATTTGCAAAGAGAAATAACAAAAAATAATCAATACAAAACAATAGGGACCTCGCAGGGTGAGACTTGCTCGAGCCCTAATTAATGATCTCTTTGTTTTTACTTGTTTTTGGCAGTAAAAGTTGAATATCCTCACTGACCAAAAACTAAACATCCATATTTAGCGACCACCACCCTGTATTTGCATGAAATGGTTTGGTCCAGCCTTTGCGCAGTTATCAGTGAAGGTGTTTAGTTGCAGTCAGTAGCTGCGCCAGAACTACAGTGGTCACAATGTTGCCTAAATCAAAATCTAGTTTTCAAAAAAGGAAAGAGAGAGAGGAAAGACAAAGAAAGGGGTGTCAATCTGTAACCCAGTTTTTCACCAAGAAAGGTGGGTAGCCTATAGTCTGTGAGTGGTATTAACCTGTTGGCTTAATGTCCATAGTGAAATAAGCTAGCTAGCTACAGACTAGTGTTAGCCTACATTTCATCAACATTTAATCAGTGCAGGAAACGTTTAGCAAGATATTCATATTAAATTATTGTCCCTGCCCCTTTTAGCAGACTTAACAACAGATGAGTCAGCAGTCCCCCAGTTTCCTCATAACTGTACCCCTCCCTGTCCCAGTGAAGAAGGTGAGCAACACTGTGTTCAATGACATGCCATTTAGCATCATTGCAGGGAGTCTGTGGGGATTTCTCTGTCTCTCTTGCTCTTTTTACCATTACAAAAAAGAAAATGAAATATTTATTAATGATAGAAAGTCTCTCACATAATGAACAATGAGGCAGAGTGTAATTAAAATAAACATGTTGTTCAAACATACGTCAAGTGCATCATCATCAGCAGCAGCATGCAGACTGTGGGGCTCAATACAACTCTCAATACAATCAGAGAAATTTTTATATTTTCTGGAAATCAGACGATTAAATCGTAATGACTATATAGCCTCATATATGTATTTTTTCACCCCAAATCCAATGCCACCACCTGTGAGTCTACAGTTGCGGAGATAAATGAGACCTGCATGCGGGACTACAAGGGAGACAGTGAGCAGTAACCAAGTAACTGTCATGTTGTTCTTTTCACATATATGGGAATGATAGTCAAAAATATCTTTAAAATGCATTGCTTTATATAAAACGACATAACATTTTTCGCTGGCCTATACAAGAGCCCAATTAGATTTCTTTTCATGAGGCCCAAAATCCCTTGCGGCGCGCCAGAGATGCTCAGGGGCACTGCCGTCATGGCAGACAAAAAGTGTCGATCCCCGAGTGCCACCTAACAGGAAGGCTTGAGGAGCGGTCCACCATTACAAAATTTTGTTGCTATGGCGCCGTACTAGGTGGCAGCCTGTAACAGCAGCTCCCGTGGGTTTTTTTCGTAGTTTTTGTTGTATTTGTGTTCTGGTTTTCGCTGAACTTTTGGCGGCTCTTCTCCGGAGACTGGGAGAGGACGAACACCTTTCTTTTTTTTTCTTTTTGAACTTTTACGGCACTTTTTGTTATGTTTTTGAGATGTTTTTGCTAGCCCTAGCAACGGAGGGTCAGGAGTGCATCACTGAGCGCATTGTTTACACACGCGACCAGCTGATTGCGCTTTGTGAACCTGCACTGCTGCCCGGAGCCAGGCCTGAGGTCCTGAAGGAGCTGCGGAGGAGACGCCGTGGCTGCAGAGCCGGAGTGAAACAGAGGGTGAATATGGAAGTTAAATCCTGTCATTAATCAAGAGCATAGATTTTCAGTTTTAGAGCATGATTTCATTCCTTTTCAGTGACACAGCTCTTTCGCGTGCTCAGAATTTTTCTCCTCATGCTCACATTTTGTTTTGCATTTAAATTTCTTCTGCTCTCTTTCAAAATGTCAGCTTGAACTCAAAAATCACATGCCCGTGTTCACATTTCTCCTTCTTGCACATGTGGCGTGCGATAGGCGAGAGAAAATTAAACGAAATAGTCTAACAAAAAAAAACAAGAAACGGAAAACCAACAACGCCACCCTGGGAATTTCACCCAAGGAATTGATTTAAAGTGCAAAGGCACACAGGTAAGGTCACTCATTAAAAGGCATGAGACGTGGTTTAAATGTTGTAGAAAAATACAATTTTATTACATAAGTTCTCTTTTTAAAACAAAGTCTTTTTGACATTCATCCCAGGATAAATAAGGGCTTGGAGGCAAGTGAGTGGACAATGACTAGTGCAAGGGGGGGGGGGGCCCACCAAAAAGAAAACAAAAATCACCCAACATACGTGGCACACACACTGAAGACCCGCTCCCAGGACACAGCAAACGAGACAACGAGCCTGGGCAGCTGGCTAATATGGCGAAAGTACAGCAGCTATTGTTCTACTTTATGTTGATGTAGCTACTGTAATGAAAAGCACGGGCGCTGGTGTATTGATTAACTGATATTTTATTCCAAAGGTCGTCAAAAAATAAAGGCAACCACCACATTTAACAGCCTGGAGGGCGGAAGTAGATAAACCCGGTAGTAAGAGTGCCCGCCCCGCAAAGAAGCGGGTGTAATCTGATTGGTCAACAGTAGCCGGCCTTCTATTGGTTGACAGTGTTGATACACAAGAAAAATCCGTGAGCAGAGGAGAGATCCGAGAGCAGAACTTGACCTGTGAGCAGGTGTGTGTTCTGAGCGCGTGCACTTTAGATCTGAGCGCGCAGAGGGCACATTTGAATGCGAGCGAAATTTTTATGTGCAAGAAGGAGAAATGTGAACACGGGCATGTGATTTTTGAGTTCAAGCTGACATTTTGAAAGAGAGCAGAAGAAATTTAAATGCAAGAACAAAATGTGAGCATGAGGAGAAAAAATCTGAGCACGCGAAGGAGCTGTGTCACTGAAAAGGAATGAAATCATGCTCTCAAACTGAAAATCTATGCTCTTGATTAATGACAGGATTTAACTTCCATAGGTGAAGAGGAGGAGACACAGACCGGCTGTACCGGCGATCGTCATGGGAAACGTGAGGTCTCTGGGGAACAAGACGGACGAGCTCGCCGCGCTGATAAAGGCTCAGAGGGAATATCGTGAGTGCAGTGTGTTGTGTTTCACGAAGACATGGCTTCACTCAAACATCCCGGACCACAGCGTGGCGATTCCCGGCTTCAGCACTGTTCGGGCAGACAGGGATGTGACAAGCAGCGGAAAGAAAAAAGGAGGCGGGATTGCACTGTACGTGAGTGAGAGGTGGTGTAATCCCGGACATGTTCACGTGAAGAAACGTCTCTGTACCCCGGACATTGAACTGTTGACTGTGGGGATGAGGCCTTACTATTTGCCCCGGGAGTTCACATCCGCCATCATTATCGGTGTGTACGTTCCTCCTTCAGCTGATGCAGCGCTGGCCTGTGATGTCATCCACTCCGCTGTTGCCCAGATACAGACGCAGCATCCTAACGCATTTATTGTCATCACTGGGGATTTTAATCATGTCTCACTGGATAAAACCCTTCCAACATTTCACCAGTATGTTGACTGCCCCACCAGAGACTGTAACACACTGGATCTGTTGTATGCAAATGCTAAGGATGCATACAGTCCCACAGCCCTCCCCCCGCTTGGAAGATCTGACCACAACCTGGTTCTGCTGACCCCTAAGTATATTCCCCTTGTTCAGCGGCAGCCTGTCCACACTAGGAGCGTGAGGAGGTGGACTCAGGAGGCTGCTGACGCACTACAGGACTGCTTTGAGTCGACAGACTGGGATGCACTTGTTGAGCCACATGGAGAGGATCTGGACAGCATGACCGACTGCATCACAGAATACATCAGGTTCTGTGAACACACCACCATGCCAACCCGGACTGTACGCTGCTTCCCTAATAATAAGCCGTGGATCACCAATGACCTGAAAGCCCTTCTTAACAAGAAGAAGAGGGCGTTCAGGTCTGGAGACAGGGAAGAACTGAGGAGAGTGCAGCATGAACTCAGGGATATGCTGAGGACCTGTAAAGACGCCTACAGGAGGAAGCTGGAGGCCAAACTCCAGCAGAACAATGTGAGGGATGTGTGGACTGGTATGAAGCAGATCACTGGGTGTAAGGTGAGCGGCAGACATCATCGGGCAGCCTGGAGAGGGCAAACGAGCTGAACAGATTCTTCAATAGGTTCAGCTCACAGCCTTCTGTCGTCTCCCTGACACCTCCAGACCCCCACACACCCTCACTGCCCCAAATGCTTCCTCCCCTCCCCCCTCACTCCCCTGCTGTGAGCTCTCCTGTGCAGCACCTCTCCTCCTCCTCCACTTCTTCCTCCTCCACCTCTTCCTCCTCCACCTCCTCCTCCTCTACCTCCTTCTCCTCCACCTTCACCTCCTCCTCCACCTCCTCGTCCTCCACTGAAGACACCAGCAGCCTCCCCCGCATGACTGTGACTGCAGGCCAGGTTAGGAGACAGCTGGAGAGACTCCACCAGCAGAAGGCTGCAGGCCCTGATGGTATCAGCCCCAGGATCCTGAAGACATGTGCCAGCCAGCTGTCTCCTGTCCTACAACACCTCTACAACCTGAGCCTGGGTCAGGAGAGAATACCGGTGCTTTGGAAGACTTCCTGCCTGGTTCCTGTTCCAAAGAAGTCGACACCATCAGACCTCAATGACTATCGACTAGTGGCCCTCACATCTTACGTCATGAAGGTGCTGGAGAGACTGGTTTTGGCCAACCTGAGGCCGCAGGTGAGAGCCCTGCTAGACCCTCTGCAATTTGCTTACCAGCCCCACTTGGGAGTTGATGACGCTGTCATCTACCTGCTGCAACGAGCCTATTCGCACCTGGATGGTGGAGGAGGTACTGTGAGAATCACATTCTTTGATTTCTCTAGTGCTTTTAACACCATTCAGCCACTGCTACTGGGGGAGAAGCTGCGGGTGATGGGTGTAGACGACACAATGATCTCCTGGATTACTGACTACCTGACAGGCAGGCCACAGTTTGTCCGTATGGGCAGTGTTCTGTCTGATGCGGTGGTTAGTGATACAGGAGCTCCACAGGGGACTGTACTGTCTCCTTTCCTGTTCACCTTATACACCACTGACTTTCAGTACAACACCAGGTCGTGTCACCTGCAAAAGTATTCTGACGACTCGGCTGTTGTTGGGTGTATAAGTGAGGGACAGGAGGAGGAGTACAGGGCACTGGTAGACAACTTTGTGGAGTGGACTGGACAGAATCACCTGCGGCTGAACATCAGCAAGACCAGAGAGATGGTGATAGATTTCAGGAAGAAGAGGAAGACGGCTTTCCAACCTCTGTGCATTCTGGGAAAGGATGTGGAGGCGGTGGAGGATTACAAGTACCTGGGTGTTACCATCAACCACAGACTGGACTGGAGATCTAACACTGAAGCTGTTTACAAGAAGGGGATGAGCAGACTTTACTTCCTGAGGAAGCTGAGATCCTTCAACGTGTGCAGCAAGATGTTGGAGATCTTTTATCAGTCTGTGGTGGCCAGCGTACTTTTCTTTGCTGTGGTTTGTTGGGGGAGCAGCATCGGAGCCAGCGACACCAACAGACTCAACAAACTGATCAGGAAGGCTGGCTCTGTGATTGGCTGCAAACAGGACACTCTGGAGGCTGTGGTGGAGAGGAGGACACTGAAAAAACTGTTATCCATCATGGATAATCCTCTCCACCCTCTCCAACTCACACTGGTCAGACAGCGGAGCACCTTCTCCGGAAGACTGCTTCAGCTTCGCTATCGAAGCAACAGATACAGGAAATCTTTCCTGCCACAATCCATCACTTTATATAATAACTCTCTCACCTCTGCCTGACTGAGAACTCTGGTCTCTCTACTGTTTTGTTGTATATATTATTATTGTCATAGTATATTTTGCATATTTTGTTTTGTTGTATATATTATTATTGTTTATTGTTTATAGCACAATGTGCACTGTATATATACACTATGTATATATTGGATTCTATTTATGTGTTTTAAGTGTTTTATTTGCTGACCCACTACTGCTGTAACAAAAATAATTTCCCAGTCTGGGATCATTAAAGTAATTCTATTCTATTCTATTCTATTCTATTACTCCCCTGCCTGTTAGGTCACACTCGGGAATCGACACTTTTTGTCTGCCATGATGGCGGCACAATTATGCTTTTACGCGAATGTTTGACTCATATTCAATCACAAACAGTGGCGTGCACAGACTTTTTGAAGGGCAGGGGCGAAAAGAAAAAAAAGGGCACTTACAGCGTGTTCTTGCCACTGAAGAGGGCACTAAGTTTCGTGTGTTGCCGAGGGCACTTTAGACATGTTTATATGTTATACAAATGGCACATTATATAGCCTTAAAACAGACTAACTAGACAGACTACTCAAGTTAATTTGTAGTTAGGATCAGCATCCACGAGAACTGTGTAGATTCAACATTGGACTGTGAAGAACACAAAGAGTCATGGATGTATGAACGAAATAAAACCCTAGGGGGTCTGGGGGAACGTTTTCAATTAAGTAGATGCTATTTCCTGTACTCTAGTGCATTTTAACACCATATTAGCACCAGATAATCCAAACTGGTTCTATGAGATATAGTTCTGGCTCAATATAGATCTAAAAAGGGGCCCGACATAAAAGTCATTGCAACAGTAATGTTTCATAGTATTTCTTGATCTTAATAGTCTTCTGGGCCCGTATTCACAAAGAATCTTAAGGCTAAAAGTAGCTCCTAACAGGCGAATTTAGGAGCAACTCCTAAAAATAATGGGCATGTCAGTCATAACTTTAGGACTCCTAATTTTTGAAAATAAGAGTTATTCGCAAAACATTTTAAGCCTAAAAGTAGCACCTAAGTCTGGGAGACCTTAGAACTAGTCCAGAGGACTCCTAACTCGCTAAGACCTGGTCACAGCCAAATGTTTTGGAGACGCTAAATGACAGGGAATTATTAAAACGATGTCAGATGGACCGTGAAGGGACTGAAGTTGTGGTTGAGTTGGTGAGGGACGCAATAACGTTCCCAACCAACCGAAACAATCCAATAACGCCAGAGTTAAAATACACACCGGTATTTGGCTACGGGGAAAATGCAGCTCTTCGCACGGGAGTAGTATTACCTGGGGACCTCAAGTGATTTAGAAATTATCCCACCACGTCCGTGTTTCGTACGGCGCATTCGCACAGGATAAGCAAAGTCTGTGTTTTACTGACATTATCCCCCGGGTCGATCGCACCGAAGCCCTTGCTGGAGCAGCACAACTGTTAGATATGGATATTTTTAATATAATAACTGGTGAGCCTGTTGAAAGATAGAAAAATGTTTCTTACCACATGCTGCCATGCATGTAATCCATCTAATCATCTTTCGAAATTTCGGTCTTCTGATGAGCCTCCTACATTTGCACCCAAAATGCTGTCAAAACTTTCATTTATAATTCCCAACGCAGCCTCCATAATTCTCGACCGGGAAAAAGGCAGAAAAAAGGTGGAAAACACAAAAAACCTTAAGAAAAACAAAAAACAACCCCAAATCACAAAGATGCCGATTCGCACAGGACTGATATTATCACATGACCTCTGTGTTTGGTGAAATATGATAGGTAATTTGCGGTGGAATTTTTACTCTACAAATTATGGACATGGCAGATTCACACGGGATTAAGATCACAGACGACCTCCACAATTATTAAAAATTACTGGAGGTCCCCAAATTATACTAGTCCCGTGTGAATAGGGCTTTTGTCAATCGGAAAAAGTTGCATTCCATCAATACACAAATTGTCTTTGACGCATGTTACAATATACTGGACATTGTTGCGAAATGGCCTGAAACAACACACGATTCCCGAATTTTGATGGAGAGTGGTTTGACGCAGTTTTTCGAGCATATGCTGCTTTTATTGGCAATTCACGTTTTTCATCGCAATCTTCCAATTTGTAGTTTTTGTCCGAAGCGTTTTTGTTGTGTGGGGGGGGCACTTAATTCTCATCATAAACACATTTCTTTATCCAATATCTTTCCATAGGCTTTGTCATGGGCTTGCAGGCAACTTCCTTATTTTCACGTCATGCATTGTGTAGCCTAAATGACTTTTCAATGGGCTGCCCTGTCACTCAACAGCCAATCACCATTGTCACCGCTTCTTAGTGCGTCATCCATAGCAACAGAGAGTTACTTCTAGTTTAGGAGTTCACTGTTTTCATAACTAAAAGTAGGTCTCAGCGGCTTTGTGAATTACTTTTAAGAAACGACTCCTACATAAAAACTTTTAGTCCGATTTAGGAGTACTCCTAACGTTAAGATAAAAGTCTTTGTGAATACGGGCCCTGGAGTTTAGTGTGTTTTCTTCACCCAATAGGGCTCTGTGATAAAAACACAGGGAACAATACACATTTAAAATATTTATTTGACACCTCAAAAGAAACAAACTATGATGAAGCATGGACATACAGTGGCTTGCAAAAGTATTCACCCCCCTTGAACTTTTCCACATTTTGTCATGTTACAACCACAAATGTAAATGTATTTGAATGGGGTTTTATGTGATAGACCAACACACAAAGTGGTGCATAATTGTGACGTGGAAGGAAAATGATACATGGTTTTTAAACATTTTTAAAAATAAAAAACAGAAAAGTGTGGTGTGCAAAAGTATTAACCCCCCCGAGTCAATACTTTGTAGAACCACCTTTCCCTGCAATGACAGCTGCGAGTCTTTTGGGGTAAGTCTCTACCAGCGATGCACATATAGAGACTGAAATATTTGCCCATTCCTTCTTGCAAAATAGCTCAAGTTTAGTCTGATTGGATGGAGAGTGTCTGTGAACAGCAATTTTCAAGTCTTGCCAAAGATTCTCACTTGGATTTAGGTCTGGACTTTGACTGGGCCATTCTAAGACATGAATATGCTTTGATCTAAACCATTCCATTGTAGCTCTGGCTGTATGTTTAGGCTCACTGCCCTGCTGGAAGGTGAACCTCGGCCCCAGTCTCAAGTCTTTTGCAGACTCTAACAGGTTTTCTTCCAAGATTGTACTGTATTTGGCTCCATCCATCTTCCCATCCCATGGATTGAACAGTGCTCTGTGAGATGTTCAAAGCTTGGGATATTTTTTCATATCCTAACCATGCTTTAAACTTCTCCACAACTTTATCCCTAACCTGTCCGGTGTGTTCCTTGGGCTTCATGATGCTGTTTGTTCAACAATGTTCTCTAGCAAACCTCTGAGGCCTTCACAGAACAGCTGTATTTACACTGAGATTAGATTACACACAGGTGGACTCCATTTACTAATTAGGTGACTTCTGAAGGCAATTGGTTGCACTGGATTTTATTTAAGTGTATCAGAGTAAAGTGGGGTGAATACTTTTGCACACCACACTTTTCAGTTTTCTATTTTTAAAAAAAGTTTGAAAACCTTGTATCATTTTCCTTCCACTTCACAATTATGCACTTTGTGTTGGTCTATCACATGAAATCCCATTAATATACAATTACGTTTGTGGTTGTAACGTGACAAAATGTGGAAAAGTTCAAGGGGGATGAATACTTTTGCAAGCCACGGTATATGTTTCCAACTGAGCTGTGCACTTAAAAAGGCATTTTAAAGAAAAGCATTTTTAAAAATTAAAATAGAAAAAAAAATCCCAAAAGCTTAGCCTGGCGGGGGGTCAACTTAAACCTAGCGGAAACCCTGATATGCAATGCTAACCCCACTTTTAATTTTACTGGCTAGCTTTAAAAAGCTATTCCCGCAAGACTTAGCTAGGCTAGCTCCTCAGCCTAGGCTTAAACATGTGATAGGCATCTCTACCTAATAATAGCACTTCCAGGCTACATACACTAGTATTTAGTAATGCAAAATTGGTAACTTAATAGACAGCTTGCTATATTAGCTACCTACCTCACACAGCAGTAGGATGCCAGGTTGCACCTCAGTCAGTATTAAGTCCCCACTGACATGTGACCATTTGAGAGAGAGTGTGTCTAAAACTGACTACTTAAATGGATGGAATGGACTTATTTTAACAACGGGAATGTGTTCTTAAAACTTAAGTTACCATCTATCTAGCTGCTATCAATTTATTCCATCATTTACTAAATACAATGAATCTAACTGACCTAGCCTAAATTGTAAATTGAAAATAAAATCTAGAAAGTTTATTAGCCCATCGGCCGTTTGCAAAAAAGAAATAAATAAATACATTTAAAAAAAAAAAAAGAAAATATGGGCTAATGGCCATACAAAGTGTATTGAACATAAACAGGGTTTAACTTGTTGAGACCATAAAATGACTCTGGGAAAGCTTGCATGCCTTAATTGGAATCAATATTCTCCATCCAATGGCAGCAGTTTAGTGTGTTTTTCCACCCAAGAGAGCAGTTGTGTTTTACCAACCACGAGGGCACTTAAGCACACGTTTATACCACCCAAGACTAGAGGGCAGGTTATCATGTTTTGCCAACCGGGAGTGCGCTTAAACTTGTTTTTAACCACCCAAGAGAGCAATTAAGTGTTTTATTTTCACCTAAGAGGGCAGTTTAGTGTGTTTTGCCAACCAGGAGGGCACTTTAGCATGTGATTTTGCCTCCCAAGAAGGCACTTTAGCACACGTTTTTGCCTCCCAAGAGGGCACTTTAGCACATATTTTTGCCTCCCAAGAGGGCACATTAGCACGCGTTTTTGCCACCCAAGAGGGCAGTTGTATTTTGCCAACCAGGTAGGCACTTTAGCACGCGTTTTTGCCTAACAAGAGGGCACTTTAGCGCATGTTTTTGCCACCCAAGAGGGCAGTTTATCATGTTTTAACCAGCCAAGGGGGCAGTTTAGTGTGTTTTTTCCACCCAAGAGGCCAGTTTAGCACGCATTTTGGCTCCCAAGACATTTTTCAACAACTTGGCCAGGCCGCCCCCCTGCCCCCCCCTGTGCACATCACTGATCACAAATAAAACCTCGGTTGCTTTCTGGCGAGAGTTTCACTTTAAATTGAATTGCTGTGCACAGCAATTCCAAAATGTCACAATATACTTTTTCTTCAGTATCATTAATTTAAATAAAAAGTATTGGCTTAAAAATTGTTCATCAGTCCCTAACCTTTAACCTTAAAGACCGTGTAAAGCAGAAATAAATTTGTGTTATGAGTTTGTCACACCACAGAAACGTGTCATTGACCACTGAGCCAAATTTGAAAGATTAAAAAAATTGCCAAGTATATAAAATCAGGTCTCAAAATCATGGAAAAACAAGCACTTTTATCTGCTGTGAAACGCTGGGGGCGTGTCAGTTAGAGGCGCTGGAACCACACCCATGCGCGGGAGGGGAGCCTCCTCCCTGTACTGTACAAGGACGTAACCTACAGTAACAATGGAAGCTAGCAGCATCATCGGACAGACCCAGCCCGACCTGTTTGAGCCATCAGAGCCAGAAACTGACTCTGAGTCAGACACTGATAGTGCTCAGCCTCGTTCCTCACAGTCCATGTTTTACATTACACACAAACGTAAAAGCCCAGTCTACATATAATTCCTTGTCATAGCTATATTGGTGCACATAAAATATTACCTGTAGATTATCATTGTGCTGTCAGATGGACTCCGCTCAGGGAATGAGGCCAAATCATGTCATGATTAAATGCAATAACATTTGCTAACATTACATGGGCATGACAGGATGCACGATGTAAAATCACTTTCAGGATTTGCACCTTCAGCAAAATGCATTTAATTGCCCAAATGCAAGGGCGTAGAATTGGGTAGGGACGCTGGGGACACCTCCCTACCAATATTCAGCCACTACTGTGTAGTCACTATCAATACAACCGCTGTCCGTAGTGTTTAGTCAATGATTATGCCACACAAAGGGTTAAAAGTCGGTCTCTGCTAGAAGTCCCGCCTCTAACCTAAATATCGCTCCCTGATCGGCTGCCGGTTTCTCGCTAACTTACATGTGATTGGCTGTCCCCGCTGTCACTCCTTCTGCTTGTAAAAGCTACATGCAACCTGCTAGTTGGACCAGACGAGAGGCAGTGCATGTTATCTGCAACCGCGAGTGTAAGTTGTCAACATGTTCGGCATTTGTTCTTCCTGGGTCACGTCAGTTAGACGGATTTTAATATCAGTGGTGTCATTTACATTTGTGTTTGTGTCTGTTTGCGTGCTGTATAGGATTTGAAGGATGTCAAAGAAAAGAAAACTGGATATAAGAGACTTCTTTAGGAGTCAAAGTGTAAGTTACCTCAAGGGTGTATAGGTAGAAGCTCAAAAATACAGATATTTAATAAAAGAGAATATTTAATGCCAAAGAGATACACTTTTTAAAAGTTATTTTTAATTCTTATTTTCATGTATTTGTGTAGAAGTGAGCAACGGTTTAAAAACACAAATGGTGGAAATACAATAAAACCTCACATTCTAGATCATGTGATTTTATAATTATAAAATATAATTAATTAATATTAGGTAATATTAATATTTAGTAAAAGCCTTTTTGCTCAGGCAATAACTGTACCATCAAGCTCTATGATCATTGTATCCCTAATGTATCTGTTCATATGTCATGCATCAACATATTTTTGTAAGGTGACAGACAGCAGAGAGGCTGGAGGAGATAGAGGAGGAGAAGCCAGAGAAGGTAGAGGAAGAGAGGCAGGAGGAGGTAGAGAAGGAGAGGCTGGTGGAGATGTAGGAGGAGAAGCTGAAAGAGAGGCTGGAAATTCACAGGTGAGGTTAAAATGTATTATGGATATGTAAGTCACGAGATTCAGCACTGTGACAAATGTTAGTGTGATGATGATCTGAATAGCAATGCTTCACCCATGTGGCTTTAAAACTCTTCGAAGTTGCCTCCTTGTCTTTCATTAGTTGCTTTAACCTATAACATCTGCATGACGTGAAATTATGATTGCTAATGTCAAAAAAACGTCAACTTTCAGGAGTGCTGCCTTGGAGCACTTTTGTGTCCCCACCAATCTCAAAATCAAACCTACTCCCTTGCCCAAATGTAAAATATTTATAACATACATAAGCACACACTTACACTTAGAGCTTAGATCTGGCCCAAAAAAAATCAAGCCCGACCGGCCCGAGCCGAGCCCGTGCAGTAATGCCGGTAACGCGTTACTCTAATCTGACCACTTTTTTCATTGAGGAGTAATCTAACACGGTAATATTTCCAAACCGCTAATCAGATTAAAGTTACTTATTCAAATCACTTGTGCGAGAAGTCACGTTTTCAGCACGAGAACACTCACTCACGTGTAAAACCACGCAGCGGCACAAACAACATGGGGAGAGGAGAGAGATGCGCCTTTTGTTGCTGGAAATACAGTCATTATTTTGAGTTATTAAAAAAAAAACACACACACACACACACACACACACAAATGCTTGATCACGTGCTGGCATGACCCGGCCCGAGGATATAGATGGGAAATATCGGCCAGACCCGTCCCGCGGCCACGGTCCCGGTCGGGTCAGGGTCGGGCTCGGGCAGAGAATCTAAACTCTACTTACACTCTCTGACGGGCACGTAATGCCGGATGAGAGATCTAATGTCCGGGCGGGCACATAATGCGGGCGGCGGAGATGAGAGCATGCGCTGTCGGCGGGACGGGAGGATGCAAGCCGGGGACAGAGAGGGCGTTACGTAACGCGGCCATGATTTCTGACCAGCCCATTAAATCCTGAACACAGAAATGCTGAAACACAGTTTGTGAGCCTAGCTCCAAAATTAAATTCTAAATGGTTGAATGGCTTTTTACATGTTTTAAGGAAATACATTTATGACCTTTTTAATTTGTTTAGAAGAAAATGGCTGAATTTGCTTTACACAGACTTTAATAGATCAGGTCTGGATCATAACATTTCCTCCAGTCCCATCCACAAGGATCCCCAGGGGCGAAAATCCCATTTCATAGTTGGGGGGGACAATAAACAGTAACATTTTAGAGAATAATTCCAGGGGGGGACAAGGAATAAAAGTTGTAGCCTGTCTTTTATATAGCATCTTTTACCGCAATTTGATGCTTTAGTCTCTCTATCTCTACAACAGGCAGGCAGAAGACCTTTCTTAGCACTGGCTGAGTCCACCTGCACATGTCTAGATTTAAAACAAAATGACTGAAATAAAATTAACATGTACACATGCAATGAATAAACTAATTATCAGGCAAACATCTAAGTTTGTTTATCAGATTTCTCATGATCAGATAACTGCCCTTTCCCAGATGAAAGATATCAGATTATGCTATTTTCTCTCTCCCTCTCTCTCTCTCTCTCTCTCTCTCTCTCTCTCTCTCTCTCTCTCTCTCGCAGTGTTGCACTCTTGCACTGTCAGCATGTTCAAATCAAATGTTTTAAAAAAAGTTTTCAAAAGTAATGATAATTACAATAATTGCATTATACTGTATTAGTCCTTACTCTACCTGTATACAAGTTCTTGTTTATTCACCCAACAATACAAAACAATGGTATTAGGTGGAAGGTGGCAATAATACACTTTATGTGAACACATCTGACATAATACCTTTGTTCACTGTTCTAACTTCTGCCACAGTCCATTAAATATCTTTACAAGAGGTAAAAGCTCCAAACAATCCCAAAACTAAAGGAAATACCTTAAAGGTCCCATATTATGAAAAACTGACTTTTTCTGGGATTTGGGGTGTTATTGTGGGTCTATGGTGCTGCCACACACCTAGAAACTTTGAAAAAAGACAATCCTTGCTTTTTTGAGTGAGATACAGATATCTAAAGGGGTCCTGCCTGCAGTTTCCAGATACACCAGTCAAATTTCCTGCTGCTGTCGACGTCGACGGCAGCTCATTTGCATATGGCTACCCCACTGCCCCTCCCTTCACCGCACGGTGTCTCCACCCACCAGGTACAGCTACCGTCTGGGAGATCCGCCATTACGCTATTGAAATCACCATGTCCAAGCTCAAGGAGAAGTGCGCTGTTGTTGTTTGCAAGGACCAGCACAAAACACTCCATCGTCTCCCAGCTACAGAGGACAAAAGAGCAGCATGGATTGAATTTCTTTTTGAGGCCAATGTCCCAGCTGAAGTTGGCAAAAAACTGTTCGTGTGTGCGAACCACTTTGACGCTGACTGTTTCACCAACTTGAGCCAGTACAAGGCAGGAGTAGTCGGCTAACGTCTACTCAAAGGAATACTTGCAGACCAAGGACATGTAAGTATACAAATAATGTGCTGTGTGTTCCTGTAGATAAGGCTGAACTCGTGTGTGATGTACTGTGTGTTTTGCCATTGAGAACAAGGTATGGTTAGCAGCTAACCGCTAACGTTAGCTTCTCTGACCACACAAGTTAGTGCTACAGCAGAATCATTCTGTGTATTACATTTCTGATCTTGCACATTATGTAATGCGCGTCCTAGGTAAATGTCTGCATGTGCAAGTATTTAGCTGTGTTATTTAGCAATTTTACACGAACTAACCAAGCAGCGTCACATAGTACCAGCTAATGCTAACCGCGAGCTTCTAGTTCTCGATCAACAGTCTCCACATGCAAACCAAGAGACCCGGTCGGTAAAGCGGTATACACACACCCTCCACCGGGTCTAAGTTTTCAGGATTTTGTGAAATAATGCATTTGAAAACGTTTTCTAAGTTGGAATATGTTGGCATAGGCCGGGGCAAAACCAGTGTACTGCTGAATGCTACACAGAGTTTAACGTTAGATTATCTGCCCCAGCCCGACCCTGCCGCTATCCCCGG
The DNA here is from genome assembly GCF_900880675.1 of Sparus aurata. Classification (NCBI taxonomy): domain Eukaryota; kingdom Metazoa; phylum Chordata; class Actinopteri; order Spariformes; family Sparidae; genus Sparus; species Sparus aurata. The sequence goes on along the minus strand of NC_044205.1, from coordinate 2,096,897 downwards.
CCGGGACAGGCTGGGCTGGGCTGGGCCCTTGACCAAGTAATCCTGATTTTTTTTATTTTAATAACTCAAAATAATGACCATATTTCCAGCTAGAAAACGCGCATCTCTCTCCTCCCTCCATTTTTGTGTTGCTGCGTGGTGTTACACATGAGTTATCCTCATGGTGAAAACGTGACTTGAGACGTACGTGACATCACTCCCCGAGACGCAAGAAGAAAGCAAGAATATATATTTTTTCTAAGGAAAATGATAAAAATAATTGTAATGCACAGTGACTTGAATAAATAACTTTAATCTGATCACTGGTTTGGAAATGTTAGATCACTCGTTACAGAAATAAAGAGGTCAGGTTAGAGTAACGTAACGCGATGCAGCCTTTAGTGTTTGAATTATACTGTAACAGTGCTGTCATGTGTTACTCCTGTGATTACTTGTTGAGAACATTTGCCCATTTCTTGCAATTGTTTTATGTTTTATTGTCTTTTTACTGTTCAAAACACTACCCGGCTGCACTGCATTACAATGAGAATGCTGATAGAGGACAAGCCACCACATCATCAGGAGATCCTCTTTTCAAACTGAGCTTTCCAAAGTCCAGGAAGGGAGAGTGCAGAGCCAAACCCGTGAAGACAGGCATGACATCCTGTAAGTTTTACAATCTTTTATTTGAACTTCTCAAATTAAAATAAACATGGACACACAGGCATCACACAAAAGGTTGAAAACAAACACAAGCACTTAAAATCTGAATTCTTTTAAGATGTTTTCAAAATAAACAATAATAAGAATGTATAAATAAGAAGTAATTAAGTAATAAGATACACTTTACAACACTGCAGCACAAGGCTTTTTGGTTCTACTGCAATTTTCCTGTAAATATACATTTTTGTTTATTGCACTGCAGACTGCGGTGATGCACTGTTGGACCTGATCTTCAAGAAGGTTTTCCAGGACCCTGCCCCATGTAAACGAGTTGCTGAAACTTATAATCCCTGAAGATCTCTCAGACCACGCAGACAGGCAGCACAACTCTCACTCTCCACGCCAGAGAGCCCCAGCACCAGCTTACAGAGCTTCTGTAGGCTATATTGGCTGAACACAATTCAATATAAAGTCAGCACTGAATGTTTACACCTATGGCAACTAGATACTTTCTTTGTTATTATTTTCATATTGATATTTAAGTTAATATATAAAGTCAAACTGTTTCACTTCAGATATTTATTTTCTTGTTATTATTTCATTCATGTCAACACATGTTTACAGATGTTTCTTACAATAAAACATCTTTCCTAACTGTTCTGTGTTTTCATTGTTTGATAAGTAATTTTCATGGTAATAAGTAAAAGATAAACTATAAGCAATGTAAGATAGAGGAATCAGTTATGTACTTTTCATCATAACACTTTTGCGATAAATGAATAGTATTTATGGGACCAAAAGCTTACTGCACTATTCCCCTCAGACGTAAAGGTCCATAGTCTGTCCGATAAATGTAAAGTGCATTCTGCAGTGCAGATACATTCAGGCAGACAGGTTACAGGCCAGGAGGGTCCACCATGCATGATGGTGGCTCAGGATGCTGCTGTAGTCTTCGTGTAACCTAGAATTAAGGAAAGGTAAGTGAGTGACAATAGATTAGAGAAAAGATAGACTGCAAAATGACAACCATGTTTGCCCAGTGTTCACACTTAATTGTGGTATTTCCATGCAGCAGATATTCTCAGGTTGTGTAGACATTTGTACACAGTTGCCACAGGAACACCTGCTTTTATGCAGAATTTTTATTATTCATTGTAAACTATAATCGATAATCTTGTCGCATTGTTTCTTTGGTAACATAACTAAAGTTTATAAACCGTTGTAACTGGTTAAAAAACAATTCTACTGTTAGAGAGGTGATGGGAGGCAACTGTGGCTTACTGAAAACTACAGTTGTTGAAAATTGCTGGCAGAAGCTAATTACAGGTCGTCACTGCAAATAAGAACAGGTTCTCAATCAACTTACCTGGCTACATAAAGGTAAATAATAATATGGGGTTACGCTTTGTCTTGTAACGGCTATTGCTAAATTGCATCCGTGTTACAACAACTGGACAGCAGTAAACACCAGCCGAGGTTTGGCTAGCTTTATGATGTAAACTCTGGAAGCAGGAGAAGGGGGCTGTTATCTGTAACTATGCGGGGCAGACGGCCAGTAAGCTCGTAAGACTTTCGTTAGTCTGCAGTTACATAAAAGTAATGTCGAGGTAAAAAAAACTTAACTACTAACCACTGAGAAACATCAATGTTCATTCTTGGCTGCTTACTTTCTTCTGGAGCCTTTTGTTCTGGGTCCAGTCTGTTGTCCAGCGGCCATTACTTCCTGAAACTCCGCCGTTGCCATGGTCACATGATGCCGTCCTCACGTCTTCCGCAGGCAGGAAGAGGTGGGCGGTACCGTGGGCGGCGCGCAGTAGCTCATTAGCATTTAAAGGGAAAGGCACTGAAACAGGCCACCTGGAGCAGGGCTGTGAAACTGGTGTTTCAAGAACCCTGCTGTGCTCAATCCTTTAGCTTATTTCGACCAAAGCATGTTACTAACATTCCATTTAGACTTCAAGGAACCATGTTAAGAGGCAGAAATGACCATAATATGGGACCTTTAAAGAATACCACTCCCAGCTCATGGACTCTTTGGTCGGAGGTGGTGTGTCGAGGTAGGAGGCGAACAACCCGGACTGTCTCAACCTTCTCAACCTCAACCCTCTCAACCTCACGAAACGCTTCTCCGTGTTGGCATCTAACGTCACCGTTCACCCGGATGATGACCCCATGGCCATGGCCGGGGCTGATGCATGCCCTCTGAGCGCCGAGCTCTCGGCAGGTGTGCCGTCCTCTCCGCCTCTGGCTGTGGCTCCTGCCCAGGTGGACATGGCGGGGGCTTCAGTCACCGTTTCTCGGGCTACTCCGGCAGCGGCTGCTTCGGAGACCGTCTCGACTCCCGTTGCTGCTACCGCTGTGAGCCTCTCTGGGAGGGGCTCTTCTGGTACTGCCACATCTCTACCCGCCGCTGGTGCTGAACAGTCGGCTGTCCGTTTCACCGCGGGACAGCAGAACACCCGGCTGGGAATACCCTCATCTGCTCCGGCTGCTAGCATTGCTGATGCTAACATCGCTGATGCTAACACCGCCGATGCTAACACTGCTGATGCTAGCACCGTGCTTCTCTCTCCACCTCCACAATACATCCTCGTTGGGGACTCCATGATAAGGTCTGTTGCAATCCCAAATGGCATTACTTATTCCTTTCCTGCTGCAAAAATCCTGGATTTACACAAACACATCCCTGCTATTGCCGACCGTCACCCGTCAGCCCACACGATCCTCGTGCACTGTGGCGTTAACAATCTCAGGTGCAGGCAATCAACAAAGCTACGCGCGGAATACGAACAGCTGGCTTTCCTCATAGAAAGCCTGGGGAGGACCTGTATAATTTCTGGACTGATTCCGTCCCCCAGACGTGGCTCCGAGTTTTTTAGCAGATTATTCAGTATCAATCAGTGGTTATTGGACTTTTGCTCTGCATGTGGGTTTGGTTTCATTAATAACTGTGATACATTCTGGAAAAGGACTGATCTATTCTGGCTGGACAACTTCCACCTCAACATCAAAGGTCTCACTGCACTAGCTTCCCACATTACCATTAGCATCAATTTTCACAGCTACGCTGATGATACACAGCTTTACATCACCGTGTCTCCTTATGACATGGGGCCTATTGATTCCCTTTTAAACTGTATTTTAGATATACACTCATGGATGGCAGAAAACTTCTTACAGCTCAACCAGGACAAAACAGAGGTTTTAATTATTGGTCCTGAAGGCAAGAGAGAGAAACTTTTACCAGAACGAAATGCTTTTAAACACTCACAGTGAATAAAAAACCTGGGCGTTCTTTTCGACTCTGAGCTTGATTTTATTACACATATCAGAAATACTACAAAGATCGGTTTTTACCATCTTAAGAATATAGCCAGAGTTCGCCCGTTTCCCTCTCTCTGGCAAGCACAGAGGTGCTAATGCATGCTTTTATCTCTAGCCGGTTAGATTACTGTAATGCCCTGCTCTCTGGTCTCCCAAAAAAGAGCATTTCACAGCTTCAACTGCTCCATAACTCAGCTGCACATATGCTGACGAAGACCAGAAAGCGGGCTCACATTACACCAGTTTTAGAATCACTGCATTGGCTCCCTGTGCGCTTCAGGATCGATTTTAAGGTTCTTTTATTAGTTTTTAAGTGTCTTAACGGCCTTGGGCCTTCTTATCTGTCTGGCCTGCTTTTATCGTATCGGCCCTCATGGACCCTGAGGTCCTCCGGTACTGGTCTTTTATCTGTTACCAATGTTAGAGGCTTTGGTGAAGCCTCATTTTATCATTACGGCCCTCGCCTGTGGAACAGCCTGCCGGAGGGCCTCAGGGCCACTGAGTCTGTTGATGCTTTCAAACGCAGGCTCAAGACTCAACTTTTTAACTTAGCTTTTAACTGAGTCCCCTTTTACTCATCTAGTTCCACTCATTTATACTGTCCTGTCATTTTTCTTTGTCCTTTAATTTTCTCTGAAAGGTTTTATTATTCATTTTTTTATTTATTTATTTTTAATGCTGCTTTTACTGGTTTAGTGCTTAAAAGTTATGTTTTGCTCTTAGTAATTTATATTAACATTCATTTATGTTGTCTTAGGAGGTTTTTAATTTCTTTTAGTACTTATTTTATTTGTAAAAAAAAAAAAAAAAAATTATCTCTATAATTTCATGGGTGCTGAATGTTTTAAAAGCAGTTGAAAAGTAATTCTTATTGCGTGTGAGAGCAGAGACGTTCTACTATGGTGGGAGTTCATGACCTGTCAGAGTTTTTACACTTCCGGGTAGACCGGAGCGTGAGTGACGAGGAAGAAGGAGCGGAGAGTTAATGGCGTCAAGCAGCTAACAGGGGACTGTGTGTGTCGTGTTTTATCACTAACAGACTGTGAACTGTTGTCGGACGACGTGCTGTGAGTGTGTGAGTGTGTGTGTCCATCGCAGTCGAAGTGTTTGTGTTTTAATGGACACGAAGCAAGTTCGGCTAAGCTAGCTAGCAGGAGCTAAGCTAGCTAGCAGGAGCTAGGCTAGCAGCCCGGCCATTGTCGAGCAGACGTCTGCGCGGACGGGAGAAGCTTTGCCGGGTCACCACGAAGAATGTCGCTGACAGACGGAGCTTCGCTGCCGCAGAGGGACACGGAGGTTTATCGCTGCGAGCATTTTGTTTTCACAGACTAACCTCGTCTCATAACAAGGCCGCGACCTCCTGTTAGCTCGGAGCCACGTCTGCAAGTCCAGATTTACACGATGCCGATAATGACGCCATTGTGTGTAAGCAACTGTTAGTGTTTTCTCCCTCGAATACCCAACTCCTTCCTGGCAAATGTTCCTTTTCTCAGTAAATTCATTCATGTCATTGATGATATCATAAATATAAATGAATGAATAAATCATATAAATATAAATATAATCATAATATATATATATATTCCCACCGGGGTTTACATTTCTAATGACCCAGGGTGACCAATCAGGAATGATTTTGCTTGTTTATGAGTAGTGGTTTCATCCAATACTGAGTGAGGATATTCAAGCCAGCCCACACATTCTCTGGCCAGGCGTGGTTTCGCTGCTATTCATATGCAAATTAGAGCCGTTCACACCTCCGGGAGCTCCACTGACATCATGGTTCGTTTCCGACAATTTTCGGCACAGACAAATGCCACATTCACAGCGTGTAAATTGTCGTTAACTGGTGAAAATTAGGGAGATTTCCGGGCGTTTACGGGGCCGAAAATCCCACTTTTCATTCAGTGCTCCTCATGGGGCCCTCCAATCCGGGAGCTCTGTCTGGCCTGCCTACGGGGGTGCCGTCCTGGGGTTGTCCAGGCCTTGACAGCTGAGGAGTCCTGCCCCAGGGCCTTACAGCTGTGGTATGGACCCCTATCTGTCTGGGTCGGGGCGGTCTCTGTGGTGGCGTCCCCTGTGGTCATGGGCTTGGACAGCTCTAGGTGGGGATGGCTCCCATAAGTTGGTGTTTCCTCACTTGGTCTATCAGTGCTCAGCCATATTCCACTTTATGTTGTGGGGTGGGTTGTACGTATCAGTGTAGTATGCTCAAGGGTGTGTGTGCGTGTGTGTGTGTGTTACATGAATGAGGGTGCGGGAAGTGGGGATGTTAAGGGGGTTTGGTTCATTTTCTTTTCTTTTAATGTAAAGCACTTTGGGTTGCATTTTTACATGTATGAAAGGTGCTATATAAATAAAGTTGATTTGATTTGGACCTGGCGCTTTTAGTAAATGGGATGTGTGTTGTTGTAATTTATGTAACTATGTCTGTGTGGTATAGACCTCTTACCCTGCTAAGCACGGTGTGAGTAGCAGGCTCCGTCCACGCTGCTGCAGCTGCTAGCTCCGCCCGTTGGAAAGAGTGTGGGGTGGACTCAACCATTTGTAAGAATGGGAGGGGGGGGGAACTAAATCTTTACAGATGTAAATAGCACATCATTGCGCGATTATAATGAGCACCACTTACATTGTGCTTTCAATAAATGCTACTGCTTTTTTCAAAAATTATTAATTGTGTCTCAAATTATTCTAGGGGGGGACAGCTTTCCCCCCCGGGATTTCTGCCTATGAGCATCCCTGCTTTCTTTGAAGCTGATAAAATGTTATTGCCTTCAGCCTACTGGTCCAAGGCAAAGAGAGAGCCATATCCATCTCAGTGTCTTTCAGTGTGCTGCCATAATGGCCCTGATTATCAGAGCCCAAATTAAATACAGACCGGATATTAGCAATACACAAGCTTTTGTCATCAGTACCATTTCCTACAGAACATTATCCAAAAAGCATTGCTCTCAGCTCAATAAATCCCCCTCTACTGCAAATGTACACACAAACACATCCACAGAGTACATAGACACTAACACATACAGTACTTGCCAGGCTCATAACAATGTTATGCTAACATATGACTGAAAACACAAAGAGCACAGCAGCCAGCCAAACAGCGTGAACAATGCTGCAGTGCTTGGTGATTTGGGATTGTTTTTCATGGCGTGTAAATTGAAAAATTCCAGCTGGTAAGTATGCAGAATTGATTCTGCAGAGGAGGCCGGGCTGATGCGTTTAGCAATTGTACACACAAGCAAAATAATTCAATGGTAATAGGAAAGGCAGCTCAGAGGACGGGGAGATATTGCATTTAAGTGGAAAGAACATTGAGTAAACATTTCTGTCTTTGTTGTTGGAGAGTAGCGTGTACACTGTAACTTGTAACTATGAGAATCTCTCTTTGTGCATGAATGTGTGTGTGTGTGTGTGTGTGTTAACAACTGGTTTCAGAAAGAAGTCCATTTTATATGAGCTTAAAGTGAAACTCTCGCATAAATGCAACCTAGGCTTTTTTGTGAATGTATATGAGTCAAACCTTGTGTAAAAGCATAATTACGATGAAAGAGGCACTTTTAGGATTCACCATATTTTCGTTTTCGGGTCAAGCTAATTTTCAATGGAGTTCTGGGGCACTTTTACGATAGCATCTAAATTGCTATTTTTAAAACACTAAGAAGACTCGACACAACATAAAATGTTGCTCGTAGTATCACCAGGGTCTCTACACATGAACACGAGCATTGAGAACATTGTTGAGTTTGCTAAAAATAAAGTTTTTGAACAACTCACCTTAGCAGTAGCTTGTTCTGTTCCCCGTTGTCATGGCAGCTGAGAAATTATCTCAGAATGCGGTGTAAAATGGAGAACAGTCAAGGTTGACCGCTCCCAAAGCTTAGTTCCATATAAATGCATGGATAATTCTTTGTTTTGTCGTTAGCAGAAAACAACATTGACCTTGAAGTTGAAAAAGGAGCCTCATATAAGAAACAATATTAAAATCAAAAGCCGGAAAAGTCATGTGAGATATCGCGTGGATAGTTGTTGCCGGAAGACAGTAGCAGTCCACTTCAACTCTCCTCCAGGTTACGTTGCATTCTGAGATTGATACTTCTCTGCTGCCATGACGGCTGTGAGTGGAACAAGCTACTGCTAAGGTAAGCTGTTCAAAAACTTTCTTTTTAGCAAACTCTGTGTACACAAACAATGTTCTCAATGCTTGTGTTCATGTGTAGAGACCCTGGTGACACTACAAGCAAAGTTTCATGTTGTCAAGTCTTCTTGGTGTTTTAAAAATAGCGTATCGTAAAAGTGCCCTAGCACTCTATTGAAAATGAGCTTGACCTGAAAACAAAAATACAGTAAATCTTAAAAGTGCCTCTTTCGTCGTAATTTTGCTTTTACACGAAGGTTTGACTCATATACAATCCCCAAAAAAGCCTGGGTTGCATTTTGGCGAGAGTTTCACTTCAAGAAAAAATTACACTTCTTTTCACACTACCTCAGTAAACATCTTCTAATGTGTTTAGGATCTCAATTACTAGGTCCAAGTGTTTTCCAAAACAGCAATATGTTCCATTCAGAAATGAATATGTTCCCATTTAGAGTAAAATAGGTGATAAAGTACGGTATTGAGTACTGTGTGCTTTCGGGGTTGGCTACCTTGTGATGGACAAATTGCTGCCGCAGAGGGACACGGAGGTTTATCGCTGCGAGCATTTTGTTTTCACAGACTAACCTCGCCTCATAACAAGGTTGCGACCTCCTGTTAGCTCGGAGCCACGTCTGCAAGTCCAGATTTACACGATGCCGATAATGACGCCATTGTGTGTAAGTAACTGTTACTGTTTTCTCACTCGTTTAATTTTACTGTGACTTACGTTTCTTTATTCATACCACTCTTTTTAATTGTTTTCCAGCTGCCTGTAAGACATTACGAGACGGTACGCAGGACAACAAACAACCAGATCTTGCATCGCAGGCGGACGCTGTGAGGAGTTCAGCTCAGAGTCGATCGAGGAGAAAGAGGGTAAGATTTATTAGATTGGATCCGTTTTTGGTCAATGTGACTATTATTCTATTAAATAATAGATGTGTTGTATCCATACGCAGTGCATCGCGCAGTATTGATCGTCTTTATTGATTGTTTTTACAGTTGCTGGAAGCGAGACAGAGTGCTAGCTGAGGATGAGGTGGACCTTTGGAAGTGCGCCGCCATGGACCTGATGTCTGAGGAGGAAGACGGCACAAGATGGCGGGTGTCTGGATGAATTGTGCGACCTCCGTCCTTTCGCAGCCGGGAGCTCACCGAGCTCTGTGCCACACTGCAGTCACATGAGAGGCGATTCTGAAGTACAGGGCAGCGCACCACAGACGTCTGCAAAAACAGACACTTTGGTGCTGTAGGATTTTGGGCTTCTTGTGATCTTCCCGTTTGTTGTGTGGGCAGATTATGCTTTGTACATGCTGTGTTTGTGCTAATAAAACTCTTTCTTTGAATAAACAACTCCTTCCTGGCAAATGTTCCTTTCCTCAGTAAATTCATTAATGTCATTGATGATATCATAAATATAAATGAATGAATAAATCATATAAATATAAATATGTAAACATAATATATATATATATATATATATATATATATATATATATATATATATATATTCCCACTGGGGTTTACATTTATAATGACCCAGGGTGGCCAATCACGAGTGATTTTGCTTGTTTATAAGTAGTGGTTTCATCCAATACTGACTATTCAAGCCAGCCCACACATTCTCTGGCCAGGCGTGGTTTCGCTGCTATGCAACCTCCGGGAGCTCCGCTGACGTCATGGTTCGTTTCCGACAATTTTCCGCACAGACAAACGCCACGTTCACAGCCTGTAAATTGTCGTTAACTGCCGAAAATTAGGGAGATTTCCGGGCGTTTACGGGGCCGAAAATCCCACTTTTCATGCAGTGTTACAAACTGTTATCTCATGTTTTTGTTTTCATGTTTATACCTTAGCCTACATTGTTATTAGCCAGCTCAGTACTGTCGTTTTAAAATTATATGCGTATCGAAACTAAGCTGTAATGGGAGGTTTTGTCTTGTAATGTGAGCATCTGCTATCAATTTGAATAATGCTTGAATTGACTGATGCTTATGATTTAGCACCTAGTTTACTGGAGGATAGTATGGATGAATACATCCAGAGTCAGGTGACAATGTGCCTGTTAGCATTGCTTGAATTGACTGTGATGCTAATGTTTAGCAACTAGCCTACTTGAGGAACAGTTTGGATGAATACATCCAGAGTCAGGTGATAATGTGCCTGTTAGTATGACCCATGATGTGAAACTTCTTTGTTTTCCTTTTTCAGAATTGGCAAAGACACCTTGACGGATATAATCAAACACTTTGAGAAGAATGGGGCAAGACCACGGTTAAGGAAGAAGCACTCACAGCCAAGGCCAGCCAGGTTCATCAGCCGCAGAATTATCAACAGAGTTGTGGAATTTATAAAAAACTATGCAGAAGACAATGCCATCATGCTGCCTGGCCAACATCCTGGGCATAGGGATTGGCATGTGGAGTTGCTGCCAACCCATGTGTCTAAGGCCTCAGTTTGGCGTCTCTACGTGAAATCTGCTAAGGAGTGTGGTATGTGTAAAAATTGATTTCGAATTGAGTGCTTGTAATGTGAAGTAATGTGAAGTAATATTAGCAATTACAGTATAATTAATCGTAAGTATTATCTGTTTAATCAGATGAGCGTGCAGTTTGCAAATCAAGCTTCAAAGCACTGTGGAACCAGCTTCTCCCACACATCAGAAGTTGCAGGCCACGTACAGATCTCTGCTGGCAGTGCCAAAACAATAACGAGCAGCTGGTACGAAGTGCAAACCTCCCAGATGATAGAAAGTCTGAAGCGGTCAAGAAGCAACACGATCATCTTGCCCTTGTGCAAAAAGAGAGGGCTGTGTACAACGAGATGACTGCTGCCTGCAGAAAGACATGTGCTGACTCTAAGTTGTCTTTGGGACCCTCCCCATCAGCAAGCAAGAAGATCAGGATACATTACAGTTTTGATTTTGCACAGCAGGTACTATTTATCACACATCATTTATTTCACTTTATTAAATGTCCCTTGAAGGGCGATTTGGTTTGCAGCAGACACACACGGCAAGCGTTACTGTACAATAAAGTGCATGGAGAATAAGTAGCCTAATAATAGTGCAAATGCAGAATAGCAGCAATATAGTAATCTATATCTATATTTATTAGACAGTTATGAATAGACACAAATGTCTTTCATTTAATCTAATCCCCTTTCCCTCTCTCCCTCTGTCTTCTTCAGATACACTTTCCCTCAAACCCTCTTCAGCCTGGGCCAATGTACTTCCTGACTCCACGGAAATGTGGCCTTTTTGGTGTCTCCTGTGAAGGGCTGCAAAAACAGGTGAATTTTCTGATTGATGAAGGCATGTCATCAAGTAAGGGGAGCAATGAAGTCATCAGCTACATGCATCATCTCTTCAGCTACTTTGGACAGATGTGGATCTTCATTGTGACAACTGCAGTGGGCAAAACAAAAACAACTTCATGCTCTGGTACGCTGCCTGGTGGGTTGGACACAAGCTTCATGAGACAATTGACATCCACTTTCTTATTGCTGGCCACACCAAATTTTCCCCTGACTGTGGCTTTGGACTAATCAAGCAAGCATACATGAAGACCAGAGTCAACACTTTGGCAGACATCGCTGAGGTTAGTTTTCATTTTTCGCTGAACAGTTTTGGGCTTGTGTAAAAAAAGTCAACATAGAGCTTTTAACATTAGTGACTTCAGTGCTGTTCTCTGTTCTGCTTCAATGAAAGGTTTAACTTAAGATCTTTTTTTCTTCTTCTGTTCTTTTTTTGTCACCAGGTAGTGGAAAACAGCTCTCCTGAGAGTCACCTCAATATCCCACAGCTTGTTGGAAATGCAGATGGCAGAGTGTTAGTCGAGACCTTCGACTGGCAGCAGCATCTGAGTCCCAAGTTCCGAAAGCTCCCACAGATCAAGAGTTATCAGCACTTCAGGTATTTATATTGAAACTTTCACATTGTGTACATATAAGAAATAATTTCATGGACATGATAGTGTTTTATGAGAAAATAGCTAGCCATGTTTAAAGTGTCCTGTTATGTGCTTATTCTGTCACAGCTTTGATGCCAAGAGACCAGGTGTGGTGCTTGCAAGAACTCACTGTGATGCAGAACCTGTCGCATTCCAGCTACTGCACGATTCAGCGCTTCTGCCCCCTGTTGACAGTCTTCCTGTCCTTGCCCCACCTGGACTGAACATTGACAGGCAGACCTATCTTTATGAAAAAATCAGGCCTTTCTGTGCTGACAAGGCAAGAGACATCACATGCCCAGCGCCAAGGGTCACAGCACAGAAGAGTCCACAGAAGAGTATGCAGAAGAAGATGCAGATGTGATATCACCAAATAATTGGACTCTCCTTCACAACTTCTCCAAAATGTGCTGATCAGCCACAGGAGCTCATTCAGCAACAGACTGATCCATCTACACTGCACTTCCAAATTTCAATTGCAATGTAATTTCACTTATAGAGCACCAAAACAACACACATGTCTCATGGCGCTTTACAGAGTGTTAAACAGATGTGGTTGTAGATGTGTAGATGTGGTTTATACCTTGGATTATGGCACAATGGATTGTAACATCTTATCCTGTGTATTAATTAATGATATTCAGGGCCTTTTTGTAATAATAGCATTTCCATTTCAATAAAGTACCTTCTAATTCTGATCAGTCCACTAAAGTGCTTAAGGAAAATAACACTACATCAACATTAACTACATGACAACTGCTTTTGATGACCATTGTTCAAACCACTACAATACTTTCTGCCCTGCAGGCTAACAGATACCAGATGTCACTGAATCAATGTAGGGGGTAGGGCTTATCTAAATGAGATGCAAATGAGCACCATTGTGTTGACTAGCCAGGTGTGAGAATTTCCTGCTGTGAGAATTGCAAATGTTCGAGGGCTGTTTTCTCCCTAAAGGCTTTTCAGATGTGCATACATTCAAATGGCCACAACTTCTTCAAATATTATCAGATTTTCCATGTGTTAGACATCATTGGAAATTTGTAAATAATTCAAAATGCCGCTCGGGAGACTTGTTGCTGGTTTTCTCATGGCTGGTCACATATGTGGAGCTCCCGGAGGAGCGAAAGGCTCCAATTTGCATATGAATAGCAGCGAAACCACGGGTGATGGCGGTGATGACATGGATGACCCGTCTTTTGCTATTGACGACCAGAGGTAAGAACAACTTTTTATGAACCTCTGTTACGTTTGCTTTGCTTATTACTCTCTTTGTAAACTCTCTTTTTACATGAGTTTTTGTCGTGTACATGTACAGAGATAGACTAGCTTTTGTTTTACTTATTACCCTCTTTGTGAACTATCTTTTTACATGGGTTTTACATGCATGCTCATTATGGGAATTGTTGGGTCTCAATAATTGGGTCTAAATAACATCATAAAGAGTACGGTCTAGACCTACTATATATGGATAATATCTTGAGATAACTTCTGTAATGAATTATCACTATATAAATCAAACTATCTTGTGTTATCTATCTAAGTTATCTATGTGTTATTGTCATGTACATTTATAGAGAGAGATGCTGTGAGCAGCCTGGAACATCTTGCAATGTTACAACCCCAACTGCGAGCACACGGAGGGGGTGTGGCAGGGGCAATCAAGCCAGGTCCAGGTCAAGATCTCAGTTAGCAGCACAGCCACACCACAGCTCTGAGCCCTGGAAAACAGCATGATCCAGATACTGCCCCACAAATTAGTAGGTTCATGCCCCGCAGAACGCCAAGAGTCCAGGGCCCGTATTCACAAAGACTTTTATCTTAACGTTAGGAGTACTCCTAAATCGGACTAAAAGTTTTTATGTAGGAGTCGTTTCTTAAAAGTAATTCACAAAGCCGCTGAGACCCACTTTTAAAATCAAATCAAAAAAATCATGTTAGAAGATTGCGATGAAAAACGTGAATTGGCAATAAAAGCGGCATTTGCTCGAAAAGCTGCGTCAAACCACTCTCCATTAAAATTCGGGAATCGTGTGTTGATCCGGGCCATTTCGCAACAACGTCCAGTATATCGTAACATGCGTCAAAGACAATTTGTGTATTGATGGAATGCAACTTTTTCCGATTGACAAAAGCCCTATTCGCACGGGACTAGTATAACCTGGGGACCTCCAGTAATTTGTAATAATTGCGGAGGTCGTCTGTGATCTTAATCCCATGCGAATGTCCGTAATTTAAAAATTGCACCGCAAATTACCTACCATATTTCACCAAACACAGAGGTCATTTGATAATATTAGTCCCGTGCAAAACGGCATCTCTGTGATTTGGGGTTGTTTTTTGTTTTTCTTAAGGTTTTTTGTGTTTTCCACACCTTTTTTCTGCCTTTTTCCCGGTCGAGAATTATGGAGGCTGCAGTGGGAATTATGAATGAAAGTTTTGACAGCATTTTGGGTGCAAATTCAGGAGGCTCATCAGAAGAGCAAGATCTCGAAAGATGATTAGATGGATTACATGCATGGCAGCATGCGGTAAGGAACATTTTTCCATCTTTCAACAGGCTCACCAGTTGTTATATCAAAAATATCCATATATAACAGTTGTGCTGCTCCAGCAAGGGCTCCGGTGCGATCGACCCGGGGGACAATGTCAGTAAATTCGAGTTAAAACACAGACTTCGCTTATCCTGTGCGAATGCGCCGCACAAAACACGGACGTGTTGTGATAATTTCTAAATCACTTGAGGTCCCCAGGTAATACTAGTCCCGTGCGAAGAGCTGCATTTTCCCCGTAGCCAAATACCGGCCAAACATTTTAACTCCGGCGTTATTGGATTGTTTCAGTTGATTGGGAACGTTATTGCATCCCTCACCAACTCAACCACAACTTCAATCCCTTCACGGTCCATCCAACATCGTTTTAATTAGAGATGCACTGATCGATCGGCAACCGATCGCAATCGGCCGATAATGCCCCTATCGGTTTTGATCGGAGTTCTCAAAATAGATCACATCAGGCCGATCAGATGATGTTTAAGTATAAAGACAGTGCATTAACTGCATGCAGGGAGGGAATTTCATGGCCGCCGTTGCCCCGCACTTTGGCCTTGATGCCCCGTGAAAAAAAAAAACTAATCGTACAGCCACAGTGGCCTCTGTGCCCCTGGCCCGGTCAGCGTAGCGGGCTTGCCTTTAATTACAGCCACCTGAGTACACAGTAGTCACTCACAGTAACTTCATTGAGTCCGCGGTTCGCGCAGGTGGAGTCTCATCATCACAATGATCTCACGTGAAAGCCTCTCAAACAGCAGCAGCATCTCAAAACAGAAGAACGAAACTTACAGCACAGCGAGCGACTGCAGCCGGTTTTGACATGATACGTAACTGACTTATGTGGTAGGATTTAGTTCGGTAAAGTTGAAAATATATTCACAGATTCGAACTTCCCGGATCAATAACTCATAAGTGAAACCTTGTTAAAACACAAACGACGGAACTTTCCTACCGTAATAAGGTAGACAACGAGCTACAACCGTATTTTCATCAAAACAAGCATCTGGACATTAACTCCGGTCTGTATGGTCAGCTGGCTGTGAGACGAGGGCGCAGGGACCGTCTACAAAGTGCAACACCGAAAAGAGAAACTACAAAAAATTAATTAACTTAACTATTATTCAGAGTGCAGTGTCACCAAAATCACTCCACACATCAGTGGTCTCCTGCTGGTTTTTCTACAATTTTTTGTTTGGAAAAACTGTGCTTTGCCATAATTTTGGGGAATTTCTATTGGGAGAAATATTCAATAACACTAATGAGGTGTCACAAAACTCACCTCACCCTAACCCTACTTAACAAAAACTACTTTCTAATGTAACTTTAACTTGATTTTAGTATAAAAAAAATGTTTTAATACACAATCCATGTCTTATTATAAATTAGGATGTTATGGTATCAGTCTGAAAGGTAAATCAACACATTTTACCCAGTGGCCTTTGTGCCCTGTCATGTGGCCTTGGTGCCCCTGAAAAAAAAAATGAAGGCCAAATGGACTTGCCCCTAAAATGACAAAATTCCCACCCTGACTGCATGCATTCCCACTAGTAAGCTACAGTTACTCTATGTAAGCCGAGTCCAAGTTGTCTCTAAGAGAGTCTCTAGAGTGTGAAATATTACACATTGCCTCAGCCTGCAATAAAACAGGGGTCAAATCATGATACTTTCTCATCTCCTAATTTTTATACTTAATAATACAACGTCAATGTTGTGTAAGAAGAATAATTAATTAAATATATGAAAGTTACACAAGACAACAATATAGAAGAATTTATGGATTTGACGCTGTGATCGGTGATCGGCAATATCGGGATCGGCAGATACTGCTTTCGGTGATCGGTGATCAGCCCCAAAAATCCTGATCGGTGCATCTCTAGTTTTAATAATTCCCTGTCATTTAGCGTCTTCAAAACATTCGGCTGGGACCAGGTCTTAGCGAGTTAGGAGTCCTCTGGACTACTTCTAAGGTCTCCCAGACTTAGGTGCTACTTTTAGGCTTAAAATGTTTTGTGAATAACTCTTATTTTCAAAAATTAGGAGTCCTAAAGTTACGACTGACACGCCCATTATTTTTAGGAGTTGCTCCTAAATTCGCCTGTTAGGAGCTACTTTTAGCCTTAAGATTCTTTGTGAATACGGGCCCAGGTAAACACATGCCTAACACATTCACCCATGGAGCTTTTCCAGCTGTATTTCTCTGCCGACACAATGAAGACCCTCTGCAAAAACACCAACAAGGAAGCAGCAAAAAAAGAGAAAATGGGCAAGAAATACAAATGGGCTGATGTTGAAGTTGAGGAACTCTACACATTCTTTGGTCTCCTCATTTACACAGCATTGGTGTTGCTGCCATGTCTCCTGGACTACTGGAAGCAGAACCACATCTTGTCTGTGCCATTTCCTGCCACTGTCATGACAAGAGACAGATTCAGGGCATTGCTGTGGAACATTGTAGGAACACAAGCCGTTGTCTCTGCATCGTAAAGTGGTCTCATTTTGGCCATGATTACCTTTAACCCAAATCAACTCCTTTTTCCAGCATTTGGGACTGAAAGCCCCCATATCCTGGCCTGGCAAATTCCTCTCCTCTCCACAGAGTGGGAAGATGTTGTTTTTCTTGCAATAAACAGATCACCAGAGATCTTCTTTGTAATTTACAACGACTAAAGCACATCTGGTCTGTTCCTCTTCCTCCAAAGAAGATGAACCCCTGTTCCTCAGGTCAAACAAGGTCAAGCCTGATAGAGTTTTCTTTGGTCACACCAAAAGGAAGAAGGACTGGTTTCTAACATAGATGTGGTGATTTAAGATGTTTTTCTAATCTACGTTTCTCTTCCTCTGGAACATTCTCCAGTGGGGGAAGGCTTAATGGGGAACCTTATCTGTGTGTTCTTCTCCTCACATGTCCAACTGTTATTTACGATCATTGTTGTTCCTGGGTCTGACATACCATTCTCCCTTTTGCAGTCTTCTGTTCTCACCCTAATTCAAATAAGTCTTAAATGACAAATAAACTACATCTCAATTTCTTAAATTTAACGGATCCCGAAATAGAGTTAAGAAGGTCATTCAACAAGATCTTTCTTATGTTATTGTGAAGCCCAAATGAAGTTTATTACTCAATAAGTTTGAGGTCAACAGAAACCCCCTCCCCTTTGTCGATGGAGGAGAGATTTGAAGATCATCATTCCTTGTGTAATACTTGTATTATTTACCAGTTAAATGTCTGATATGTCTTGTTAAAGATAGAACTACAAGGAATATGTATAAGTCCTTGGTTCTACTGTGTATTGTATACTTTATTGTCATATGTTGTATACTTAAGTGCTTCATGTCTTAATCAGGTTATAATTCTTTTGAATGACAAATGATCATTATCATGTTGCATCTTTTCACGAAGGCAAACATTCGACTTTTAAGATGGTGAAGTTTTGGGAAGGTTAAAACACGATTTCGAAATGTTAAATACAAATAGTATAGTTAGATTAACTTTTGGGAGCCTCAACTCAGATCACAGGAGGTGTGACACTGTCAGCCAGCCCCTGCTACAGGTCATAAAAACAGACACTCTCCTCTCTCATGCCACTACTTCTTCCTCTCTTCTTCTCCGGACACGCTCTCCCCCTGTCATCTTCTCCCCCTGCTTCTTCTCCCTCTTCTTCTTTCTTCTCTTCTTTGTTTTTCATTTTTATTTTATTTTTATTTTTAAAGTAATCTTTACTTTTATTTTTGCAACAAGCTCTAAGAAAGCAAATTGAATAACTACTTCAAGTACTCTACTTTTATCCGAGTCTTTAATAGAACAAATTCTTTTCTTTTTGATTTTTGATTTGATTTAATATAACGTTAAAGTATCACCGCCTGATTCAGAAGAAGTCGAATTAGTTTCAGAATCAGAACTTGAGTACCACTATTTGAAACCATCAAGAAAAGTCTTTTTCAAGACTGTAATCATCTGATGAAGAACGTTGCAGTCCATCGTCTGCCTCAGAGGCCGTGCAAGGAGTCTCCGTAAATAGAGCCTTTGTGTGCTCCCAGCCGAGATCAACTCTGCCCCCAGCGCTCCCAAGGCGGAAACCCGCTGGGCCTTCGGACCAAGAGTCCCTCAACAGAGTACCGGCCTTCCCTCTGGCTACTGGACTGACGCGCCGTGCCGTGGTCCAACCCAGAACTCTCAAAGAGACCAAGCTTCAGTGCCTCCTGACGCCCAGACAAAACAGGCTGAACGTCTTCATACAGCTGGATCCACACACGTGAGAATGAGTGGTGTCTAAAGTTCTGACTTCTGTCTAAAGTTCTGACTTCTGTCAAAGTTCTAACTTCTATCTTATGAACTTAAAAGAATTAAGATTAGGGTCTCGTTAGTATTAAAAGATTACTCCCGTAATATTTAATATATAAAAACCCGACCCTTTAACTTTACCATCTACCGACGGTCACACGACTTTATTACTTTCCTAATTGCAGTCTTTACATTTTCTGTTATCTGTTGTTCGTCTAAAATTGTCATGTCTTTTATTTTACCCAAATTATTTAGTCAATAAACATATAATCGTTTGTCTTTGTCTGGAACTTAATTTTAATATGGAGAACCGATGGATACGTGCAAAGAATTCACTACTTCAGAATATTGAGACTGAATATTGATTGATATTGAATAAATTGATTTTGAATGGACTCTAACTGTCCAAGCCAACTGGTACAGTTAGGTGTTTGGAATAATGTCCTCCGGATTATTCCAATAACTAAACACGGAGGTGGTGCCCCCTTTAACGAGTGTAATATTAATTGCTAGTGATTAATAATCATATATATATCAAAGTAGTGTGTGAGCAGTGTCTCCTACATCATATATTTATGGTGCTGCCCATGTCAGGACCGCACACCATAGTATCCTACAACATCCACCTCAGTGATCCAGAGGAGGATGTCATAAATGACATGAAAAAAGGAACACCACAGCATGATAAGCTGTTCAGGATCAAGCCTCTCATCAATGACATTCGCAATGCCTGCAAGGCTCATTACCACCCAAAGAAGGAATTGGCAGTCGATGAGAGAATGGTGGCAACAAAGGCGAAAACCGGCATGACCCAGTATATGAGGGACAAACCAACAAAATGGGGGATTAAGCTCTCGCGTTGGCTGATTCAAGCAATGGCTACACCATCAATTTTAATGTTTACATTGGCAAGTCTCACACACACACTGTGCATGGACTGTCTTATGATGCTGTCATGGATCTCATTCAGCCATCATATCTGGGGACTGTCACGACCCGCAGGCCGTGATCAGGGCCTCCTGCCCAGTGTGTGTATGTTTGTGATTTTTTGTCTTCCTTTGCTCCCCTTTTGTGTGCTTGGTGTGTTTTGGTTTGGTGTATGTCTCTGTGTTTTGCTCTCCCTTTCTCTCCCTCTGGAAGCCACCGGTGGGCGTGGTCGCTGGAGCTCCGATCAACACACCTGCAGCTCATCAACCATAATCAGCGCACCCATATATACCCAGACCAACCTTCCAGACCCCGCCGGATCGTTGAATCAGTCACAGTGAGAAAATGCCAGCCGCACCTGAACTTGTTCTTGTGTTTTTTCGAAACCTCTGCTTACCTGTTCTCTGCCTCGTCACAGACCACCAGTCCTGAGCCTGAACCCTGTCACCTACCAGCGCTGCTGACCACGAACCGGAAACCTGAGCTTGAGTCACACCACCACCCTCGGCGTCTTGGAGGAGCACCTAACCTGCCAGCATCACCGACCACGAACCTGGAGCCTGAGCCAGAGTCACACCACCACTCCCGGCGTCTCGAAGGACACCAGCCACGTCACCACTATTGCTTTTGTGTATTTAATAAATTACACGTGTTTCCAACTAACTCTAGTCTGCGTTTGAGTCCCTGGCCCCAGATCCTGGCAGGGACTGGATACCATATTTATATGGACAATTTTTATATCAGTCCCCAGCTGTTCCGTGAGTTGGCCAGCATGAAGTTTGGAGCCTGTGGTACATATAGGGACAACAGGAAAGGGTGTCCCAGTGGGAGAGCAAATGCCCTCACCAGGAAATCAGAAAGAGGCACTGTGAGATGGATAAGAGAGGAACCCCTGGTCTACGTGAAGTGGATGGACACACGAGAGGTGTCACTGTGCTCCACAATCCATCCAGCATTTTCTGGTGAGCTGGTCCAGAGGAGAGTGAAGGGTAGAGATGGACACTGGGCAGTGAAAGACATCCCCTGCCTCACCCCCGTCATTGCCTACAACAAGAACATGGGTGGGGTCGACCTATCTGACCAGCTTCACCAGAATTATTCAACACAACGCAGAACTCGGACACCGTCGGAACGCACACCTGCTCACAGGTCAAGTTGTGCTCTCGGAT